>NW_006263630.1:865063-876095 GCF_000469605.1 Apis dorsata | reverse complement strand
AGGGAGGGGGATCTCGTTCGGGATGAGAGTATGTAGGTTGAATGGGAATTGGAGGGGGGAAGATTTTTTTTTTTCAAAGTTTGGAAGGGAGGCAGGTGTAATTTAACGTTTGGAAAATATCTCTTTGGTATAAATATAGAAATATATCGTTTTGGAGAAATTTAATTTAATTTTTAAAAGATTCTTCTTCTGGTCAGTAGGGAAAATGAGGTTGTCTGTAAAGAATTTATTAGAGATATTGATATATATATACATAAAAGTGACTACAAAAGGGTCGTTATATAACTGAATTGGTTAACAATTCTTGATTCAATTGTGCAATACGAATACACTCGTATTTCGAAGAACGTTTGATACGAGTTTAGATACGAGTTTTATTTATATATTTTTATTTTCTGTACACATTTAATTGGTGCGCGCAAAAAGGAAACGTAGAAAAATTATGAATCTTTTATCGTATAAACAAATTATTTAATCTTCCTCGTACTTTTCCATAAAGAAACTCATTATGAAAACGCTGCTTGATGCTTTTTTAAATCCTGCAACTAAAATTCATCCCGCGTTACATAAAAAAAACTTCGTAATTTATAAACCGTGTAAACTTGAAAAATGTAGATAAAATCTATTAAAGGAACGACTGTGTGATTTTATTATATTCTTTGCAATATAAATCAACATAAATATCCCATAAATATATCTTTAATAATTAAAATTGAATTTTTGACGATTTTGTAAGCAAAGCTTTCTTCTTTTTAAACTCCCCTAAATTAACCAGTTTATCAATAAATAATATCAACTCCTTTTCTATTTTTCTAATCAGTCTTTCCTCCATGATACCATTTTACCATTTTACGCGAGAAAACGATCATATCAAAGATCATTGATTACTTTTTCGAGCAAAAATAATCACACTTCGCTAATCGATAATTTTTCCAAGCAGGCAACCTTTGGCGAACAACTTTACCAACACTCCGCGAAACCGAAGACTCTCAGAATCCGAGGTTGTTACTGACCTAGCCCAATCCTCCGTCCCTCCATTCCTCCGCCCCTCAACCCTCAACAGTGTAAAACTTCGCTGATCGGGATTGAATTTAGGCTTTTCGCTCGAGATCGGGGCAACTTTAAAGCCGCTGTGCAACGGATCCCTCCCGAACTTGTTCCATCAAGTTGTCGGCCTCATGAAAGGTGAATCACGTGACTCGAAAGTCGCTACACGCAGCGAAAGAGTTTTTCCCTTCGCGGAGAAGTCGCGAGGGGAATAACTGACTTTCGCGGATTGTCGTTTCTGATATATGACGAGGGCGAAACTTTATCCTTTGGCCCCCTGGTTTACGAAAGATTTCATTATGCATGTGAAGAGAGAAAGAGAGAGAAAGAGAGAGCCTCCCCCCCTTTGTGCAATTTCACTTCGCAAACACTGGTAAATCTCGAATGGAATATTCGATGGGTCCTAGACGACTGAATTTCATTTTTTCTTAATGGAGCCCTCCCTGTACCACGGCCAAGGTATTTGCATGGTTAAACGGGTATCGATGAGAGTTTGTCACCAGAAATTCCCCATTGTCTTCCGGGGGACGGAGGGAGAATGGAGGATTTCGTTAGGTTGGCGGATGTGAAATGTCGATAATCAATAATCGGTTTGAGCAATAAGGAACGAAGGAGAAGAATAGTCGAAGATGTCGTAAATTTGGGAAATGAGATAAATTTTTATTTTATTAATATATTCTACGTTTAATAATAATTTCTTTTTTTTATAGATAATAACGTATCGATGGACTCGTTAATGTTATTAAAATAACATAGAAAGTAACGTTAGACACGTAAGATCAGATCAAAAAAAGTTTCGACGCTGATGCTCGTATGACGAGGTCGTAACCTCATCGTTTACCGATTTGTTGAGTAATGTAGGTATCGATATTAAATCCATTAAATATCCACCAATCTTTCTCTGCTTATTAAAATTTATTTCGAACAGCGGAAGCCAACGGAAGAACACGATATACTTTTTATTTACATTCTCCATTGTTCCTTCTCTCTCTTTTCTTAACATATCGGTATTCCTCGTTCCATGATCACGAAAAAACCTTAGGAGAAATGAAATCCTGACGAGTTAGATTTTTTACAATCCTATACGACAATCGTATCGAGTCGAGAAATTTAGAAAAAAGAAAGAAAAAAGGGGAACAAGAAAAGAGACAAATATTCACGCAAATATTCAAAGTCGATGGCACGTTTCACCAACTATCGAAATATCCACGCAGTTTTCGTCGCCGCTGCGATGTTCCATCATGCTGCGATTTCGGCCCCAAAAGTTTCCGCGAATTTCCACGGACACTCTCGCCCCTCTTTTGTTACCATCCTCCCTTCGTTCGAAACTGGAACGCTCGAGGCATCGATTAAACCGCGATTATTCAAACGCGAAAAGTTGGCTGGAAATTTATTTAAATCGGCCGCGATAAATTACCGCCACGTTCTCGGCCTCTCTCGTTGTTCATACTCGTACACGGACGTTTTCATTATCGCTGCTGTTGCCCCCGCTTTATTCTCGTTCCCGATTAGAGGTGGTGGATTTAGGGATTTCGGGTATCAAGTTGTCGTGGAAATGGCGTTCGCTATCACTGCTTCCGCCCTTGTTTCCCTTGTGAACGTTCTTACGGTTGGATGAATCGTCGCGTTTTGGATTTTCGTCGTGGACTCGATGTCTCGTTCGTCGTTAGATCGTTGGAAAGAAATTGTCTGAGATTATCAACGATAGAAGGTAAATGAAAAATGGAAGCGTAATAATTAATTCGATCCTCGTTTTCTATTTTTTATTTAGCGATATGAATTCATTTTCGAAATGTGAGATCGAATGTCTGTTCAACGACGAACGTTATTATCAAGGGGGAAGGGGATTAATTTGTAACGGCGAAATGGAAAGATGTAAACGTGATGATGCAACAAATACGGAGAAATTGCATTGTGATTTTGTTTCTTCACGGTGTTTGCTCAGCGTTACGTGATGTTTCCTCTTCCACGGAAGATTAATTGATCTTATGCTAACGATTGTTTGCGGTGCAAAATTCGAGCTCGTGTGATTACCTATGAAATTTGACCTTGTGTTTGGACGATATAATAAGTGATGGTATTTTATTAAAATTAAATTGAACGTTCTAGAAGATGATATGAAAGTTAATTATAATGTTTTAAAATTCAATCATCGGGATATAAAAATTATCTATTCACCGATTCGTGATCTCCATATTAAAAAAAAAATAGCAAATTTAAATTATCCATTCCATTCGAAAATTTAAATTAATTTATACTTTCCTGTCATGTATAAAGAGTTTATATAAAATTCTATTCTCTGAAACTATTCTATCTTTCTATTCTATCGTCCAAACGCTTACAATTGATCTATCATCCCACACGTACACATCGGAATAAATTGAAAACCGTTGCAAAGGGTCCTCGGTGTCCTAATTCCCCATCACGTTTGCCGCTATGTGCGCGCCTTGTATCTTCCACCTCCATCCAACCGTCCAATAAACTTCCATCAAACGAGCGCGCCGCCCAGTCGAAACATCGCGACATCGCATTCATCGGGTGTACGAAAGTTGCATACGCGGCCCGCATCGACGCGGGAGGGGAGGGGAGGCATTGTCGAGGCGGCGAAAATAGGATCGTCCCATTTGCAGATTGAGTTTCGCTCGAGTGGAGGGCTCACCACCCCTACGCGAGATCGAACCGGATGTGTACGAGTCACACCCCCTCTGTAACCGGCGGCAAGGGTGCGCGAGATAAGGTGATACGGTATTATAAATGTATAAGCCGTCATCCGCTTTTTCATTCCGGTTTATCGTGGTTAGGGGCGGATATTGAAGAAAGTGTGATCCTCGGACGATTTGGAATGTCAAAAATTCGGTTATCTAACGAAGGGGAGGGAAAAGGAGAAAGATGCTTGAAGATCCTTCCATTTTCGAGGAAAGAAGAAATCGTTGTTATTTAAATTGTATCTTCGATTATTTCTTTTGAGTTATTCCGTTTCTGTTTGAATCCTTTTTGTTCGTTTTGAAAATTTCTTTGTTCCTTTGATATCATGTATTGTCATTCGTGTATATTATAATTGATATTGTCCTGCTAGAAGAATTATTATTCGTGCTATTTAAATCAGTAATATTGTAATATTATAATCATATAATATTAAAATATTCGATTTTAAGACACTCATTCATTTTTCTCGACGATGCAATTTATAAATATTATTCTTGGTGCGTTATTCACGATGTCACAACTTAATGTCCATCGCACTTTTATTCTCAATCCTCTCAAGAGAGATAATGGTATCATCGTCTTGGGAATTTATTTCAGAATAAATCCTCCCTTTTTGCTTCGTCTTGAAATGCTTGGTTGATAAGTCTAACCGGATATCACGAGTCCCGATGATTGACGCCTCGCGAATTCTCAAGACGATCTCAGAGACGGAAAAGAGACGGAACGAGGATAAAGGGAGAATCGGTACACTGTATTTATCGATACAAACTCCGCATCGAGATCCATGGATCTCCGTTTCGAAATAGAAGCACGGAATCAATCCGTGCCGTTCAATCGAGCAACGCTGTCACTCGATGCCGTAAGATTTAATATCGTCAATTTTATTCTAGCTTCTTTCGTTCTCTGTTCTTCCAGCTCCCCGATCTCCACGCGTGTGCACGCATACGAAGCGTTTCGAAGAAAGTTTGCTACGAATCTTTGTAAAGAGGAAACAGTAGTTATCAGTTCGACGAAAAAATTCGATATAAACATGCGATCGCACAAATATCGCACAGTACAGTTATTGACGAAAAAATTTCGACAAATATTGGTTTTGTTTCGCATAAAGAATTTAAAATTGAGAGACGGATTTTCATAAAGTGTAGTAATCATTGACGGAGAAATTTCAATGGTGTATTCGATTCAAATATCACGTCATAGTTATCGATAAAAAAATTTCCATAAATATTAATTTCGAAGTTTCGACATATTTTCCATTATTGTGAAGCTTGGAATTTGCGTTGGAACAAGTAAATAAAGTGAAAAATAAAACGAGTCCGTCTTCGTCACACTTCCATCGTATTCTCATTTTTAACTCTATAATTAATTATTTATAACTCAACGAATAACCGATATTTTTTATTTACATATTCCTTTTGAATTGGTAGAATCAACTCTTCAAAAATGCCCCACTCGCGATATTTCGCATAATTATTATTGATTTCGATAACACTTCGATTCATCAATTGAATTTAAATATAACGTTATTTATTTAAGGCAATAACTCTTCGTGACTATACTTTCTTCTAGACGCTTGCTCGACTTATCTATTCCTTTCAAATTGGTTAATTTATTTTTTAATTGATTCCTTTCGACCCAAATGAACTAAATTGTTGTCCAAAGCTCGAAAAATCGATTCGATATTCCAAACAATCATCTAAGTCACCTATATTGAGCTAGAAACCCAAGAAACAATTTTTCTGAAGGCATGAGCAATTTCCTAATATCACACGAGACGTCTACAAATTCCTGTGCAATATATTTTCCAGATTTCTTCTCGCGCTTAGCACTGTCCTTGGACCTTAACGCGCTTTTTCATATCCAAAAACGAAACATAGAGACTTTTACAATTGACTATATGTCACGTGGCCACGTACGACCTCGTACGAAAGAAAGAAAGAAAGAGGAAAAAAGGAAGGAAGAAAGAAAGAAAGCGACCAGAATCGCAGCTGGAATTTTCACGGATCATTTGGCTGATGGCATATTCGACACTGGAATTCCCAGCATATGTATGATAATGGTTCTCGCAAGCTTTGCAATCCCGTGAATCGACGAAGGACAGCGCTGGTTATACAGAATGAGAAAAAAAAGAAAAGGGATCAAAACTTTGTATAATATTCACGAGCTGACAAAAAATATCAACATACGACCTGTAATTATACGAAGTAAAATCTATTTTTATCATTCGATGTCGTAAATGATTCGGACGAATATTAGCTCAAGATTCTGTCAATATCAATTATTATTGATATTATTAATATTACTTAATATTAACAAGAGATCACGCAAATTTTGAGTGTTTATTTAATATGGAATATGGAAAGAGTTGTTCTTCCATCAATTCACGTTTGTTTATTATTCGAATGTGCATTTTGTGTTTTTATTTTTTGTTTCTACGAATTTATATTAATATTAATAACAATTGTGAAACATTTGACCAAATATTCTCCTCATCTCTTCGATCAATCCCTCCGTTTATATTCGTCGATAATAAAAATCAATTTTCGAATCGCAGATTGCGTATGAGAACATTTTTTAACGGAGCCTTTAAAGTGTTTTTCTTTAACATCGACACACCGCTTTCTCTATAAATCCGTATCTTCGAGCAACCCTTTCCTGAAGAGGTGATAACCCATCGAAAAATGGTGGAAGCGAACTGCGAAGACTCGTTGACCTGCGAAACAAGTAGCGCGAGCGAGATTGGAAAAGTTAGGGTATCTCTTTCATAGGGGGACGATTTAGTTTTGTTTCTCGCGAGAAACGTGGTGGTGTCGGGGCCGCTTCGAGATAGGGCGAAACTCGTGTCTCGAGAAAAGGTTGGAATTATTCGTTCCCTCGGATGGAGGATGGAGAGAAGCAACACGTGGCGCTTGGAGCGCTTCTTTGGCTGTTCAACCGCGTGTAAGGTAAATTGAGTGGTTGGTTTTGTAGGATTTTTTTTTTTTTTTTACAGACTTAAGAAAAAGGAGTAATAATAACGGCGAAGAATGCGGAAGGATCTCGCTTTTATGATTTCACCGAGGATATCAATTTTGCGAAGGTTTAATTTTATTTTTATTTCTAAGATGGCGAATGTAAAACTTGGAATATAGAATCGTAGCAATAATGCAATAATTATCAATGTTGACACGTTGATTTTGATGAATTATATATCGTGTGATAGATAATTTTTAGGAAATATATTTTAGCAGAGAGAAATTTGAATTTGAATGATTAAAAAATAAAACGACAGTCTCGTTCAACAATATAATGTCACGGAAGTAGCTGTTAAAGGGTTAAGAGGGAACAATTCAACCATACTTGACTCTGCATATTGTCAAAAGTATTGTTGGAAGCAATTGTATGTATATTCGCGAAACGAATTATCAGAAAATAATTGTCGATCGGTTGATGGAAAAGTGGCGTGATTATTGTGGATAACAGTTGCGTTCGAAAACGCAAACCCTATGGTATTT
This sequence comes from Apis dorsata, assembly GCF_000469605.1. Classification (NCBI taxonomy): domain Eukaryota; kingdom Metazoa; phylum Arthropoda; class Insecta; order Hymenoptera; family Apidae; genus Apis; species Apis dorsata. Next base: position 868,848 of record NW_006263630.1, on the reverse strand, counting down.
TATCCAGGGATTTGCATATAAATATATATCGTTATTTGTTCCACCCAAAGGAATTATTATGGAAGTCACGGGGATGTAATCAGTTCCAGGAACGTTAAATGGAACTCTGATCTGTTAATACCTGTTCGAAACTTTGAAACTGGAGCCTGTTATTATAAAATATTCACTACTTCAACCCGGAACCTGTTACAAGAACTCGATAATGCGAACGTTAATTTATCGCTCGCAACGAAACAATGGGAAATCCTTTAGCGTTATTTGCTCCACACAGTGGGATACAACTATCGAGAAATCATTCGCCGAGTGTTAAGCTGAAAATCCGGGAGAAGTGGGGAAATATTTGTAATTTCAATCGACAAAACTCCCATTAAAAGATTAAATTACCTCCTCGCGAATTTCTACTATTCCATCTTTCGACGTTTCCATTTCCAGCCCTCTTTCAATACAAAAAAATATTGTTGCAATATACTCAAAGTTTTTAATATTGTTTAAATATTGCTCAATATTCATCTGAACGCACATTCGTTCATAAAACTTTCCATAGCTTTGCCCTCCTTCGCTGTACATTTTTGTCAACATTGTTTACTTTTGCATAATCTTCAACATCGTATATAGCAATTTTCACTTGTGCTAGCACTGACTTCACGTGCTCAACATTACTCGTTAGCATTATACACAGCTTTGCTCTTAGCATTATTTATAGCTGTACTCTCAGCATTGTCCATGGCACTTTCCACAGCTTCGCTGATAGTTCCCGCTATATCGCCTATAACTTTGTCCTCGATATTGCGAATATAGCATTATCTATAGCTTTGCTCTTAGCATTTGCTCGTATCACTTTGTTCTTAGCATTGCCCGTAACTTCGTTTTCAGCACTATTCACACAATTCTATTCTTAGCCGTCTGTCCACAGCTTTGTTCTCCACTGTGAACAAAAGATAGCGGATGAATAGAGGCGAAATTAAAATTTCACCGTGTCACAGTGTTCACAAACGATCATAATCGAATATTCTGAACCATTGTCATACATACATTTTCAAATGTTGAAAAAAGGAAATTCCATTGCACCGTTTTATACAGTATATGGAACGTATATCTCCACATAATTTCAGCGTATATATTCCCGACATTCCACACCTTGTTAGCCTGCGAAACGCATATTTTTCACCAGTCACACGGGCGACTGTTCGTCTTCCCAAATGCACCGCGTAACGTAATAGTCGGTCGTTTCGCGTCTAATTAGGGAGAACGTTAGCTATGCTTCGTTCCTTCATTCTCGTTCCATTCGAGCGTTTCACGAGTGGATTATTTGTCAAAATTTTCGTATTATGAAAAAAATTGGATTGTTTAAAATCTGCTTAATTCTATCTTAAATTTCTTTCCTCCTCTTGTACGTTTATAATTTCCTCGAAATATCAAAATGGTAAAAAAATATTAATCCGAATTTCAACAATCTCTTCCCTCGAAGAAAACTTAAAAACTTCGAAAACCAACGCTCGTGATATGCTCCAATGCTTTAAAATGACATTTTAAAGGAAACGAAATACAATTACAAAAATACGAGAGATTGACGATAATATTTTCAACGGGTAAAATATTAAATTTAATTACATTTCTCCATACGTATCATCATCGATCCGGCAAAGACACAGAGGCGAAAGATGAAAGGGCACGTACCAGGGGCAGATAATAAAAGGAGTCGAGTGGTTTTCTCGAACGTGGCTCGAATATCTGCCTCTCTTCTCGTGGGACTAACTCGTGGAAAGTGACCAAACCGTAAATTCTTTTCACTTGCACACCCCCCGTATTGATATTGATTTATGACGAGGTTGGAGAGGGGGCGAGGGGTGGCTCGATGGAATATTTGTAATTCGGTTAGCGCTTCGCTACATATACGATTTTGCTACGACGTTGCCTCGTTCATTATTCGATGTGAAACGAGAGTGGAGGAAGAGGGGTAAAGTTCAATCCCCTTACCTGAATAGGAAAAATTCATCGGGCACGTTAGCATCCATTTCCTTGGTGGAAACAAGTTGAATAATGGAGGCTAATTTTTTTCCCCGGTTTTCTCAAAGCCGAATCTCGCGCGAAAATAGAATTTCCGTCTTCTTGAAATTAACGGGATTCCCCGATCAAATATTTACCCATCGATGAAAATCTGGCTCGAATGTCTCAGGGAAGGGGGGAATAAATTGTGCACGTTTGATCGAGAGAGCGATATATCGGATTAATTAAATTTAATAATAATAGATGATCGATTAGAAGATGAAGAAATAATTTATTTAACGACAGAGACTTTAATAAGAGGAAAATAAAATATTGGATATTTTAAAAATTTCTATCTCGTTGCGCGTCTTAATCTTCATTTCGTTACTTAATCGTCAACCAGGGATTCGATTTATAAATATTGCAAAATTCTTTTTTAATAGCGAACCCTTCCCAGAAATTTATTATCCTTACATCGATATCAGAAATTCCAATAGCAATACCCGGATATCTCCTCGTAGAATTATAACACGTGCACTTGTATTAATATTTTAACCTGAAAAACTGTTCGAAAGTGCTTTCGTTATCTTCGTAGTCGACGCGCATCGAGAAAAGAAAAAAAAAAAGAAAGGAATAATACAAGAGATGGTGCAGAGAAAACAATTCCAATCTTCAGTTTTCGACCACTTTCGATGACGGTCCATTTTCGAATGAACAAACGTATCCCCAATTGCGGTGACTATGGCTGTAAAGGTGATTAGCAATGCTAATGCACCTTTCGACTGATGAGGCAGGGTAAAATGCCTCTCTGGTCCGCCAACCTTCCACTCGGCCGCATTTCTCAGCCGAGGCTACTTTCGAGCGGCCCATAAGCCTCCCCCTCCCCTCTTCCCTCTCCTATCTATCTCTCTCTCTCTCGGTCGGTTGGTTACCCAGGCTCGCCATCCGTAAATTTTCCCCCGACTATTGGCTTCCTATTACGATCCAACTCCCTATTTTCCAAGAAATTAGAATTCTCCCTATAGGAGGAACTCGTCGTAAAACAGGCACCGGGCTAATACTAATTACGCGTGAACCTGAATTATTTTCGATCCGCCGAATTTCGTAAATGCATCCTGACAAGGCGTTTAGAATCTTCTATTCGTTATTATTGATTATTTGTTCAGGAATTTTTTATCTGGGACGGTTTGAAGGATACGTTCGCTCTTGAAAGATCCTAATCAGAAGGATTTTTGAGGTGGAGTAAATGAGTTGTGTAACTTAGTCGCACACAGTTTATGATTAACTTAAAGATTTAAGGTAGATGGTTCGTTGTTCTAAATTTGGACGAGTAATAATTGCGCTCTTTGTTGGCTTAATTTATTCTGATTTTAGGGAATTTGAAATTGAATTGAAATTTGCGAAACATCGTTACTTTTAGAATATTTGATCACGTTGACCATGCTAATTTAATTTAAGGGACTGGCGTGTGAGGGACTCGCATGATGCACGCAGGTTGCTCAGCTCGTGACTGTTTATTATACTATACGTATATGTACTTTAATTTACATATATATGGTTAACTCTTACTTTGTAAATCATTCGTGTTTGCATTTCTTCTTTTTTTAAATTTTAGATTCTAATCTCAATAAACGACCTCACTATAAGATTGATGAATACACTTCTTCCATCTTCAATAATTAAAAAAGAATGACTCGTTTGGTCGGAAGAAAGAAAGTGGATAAAAAGGAAAGAAAGAATTTTTCGACTACTTTCTTTAATTTCACGGATCATTTAAGGGGTTAAACGAAAGAAACTGT
>NW_006263630.1:863579-864913 GCF_000469605.1 Apis dorsata | reverse complement strand
CACGCCTTCCCCCCCCCCTCCCTATCGCGCTACTTATCTGTTTGTCGGTCCATGATCCGATTACGTAAACGCGAAGGAAAACTCACCCTTCTTGGGAGGCGATTACAATTTCCATTGAAAACGTTACGTTTAACGTTCTCCCCTCGCGAGACTTGTAAACCACTTAGGCGAGGATTCAAAGTAATTGAGGAGGAGGGCGTAATTTTGAACGAAGAAGGAAATTTCGTGAACGGGCACAGCCCCAGGATCATTTTTCCTCCGATCGAATCGCGATTTATGATCTCGAATTTAATAATATTAGCGAGGAACCCTCGAGTCGAGGATTCATAATGCTGCAAGGCGCAATTAATTAATTATGGCCATTGAGAAGATAAGCTGGATTTTTGAATTTATGAAGAATGGTGAACAACGACTCGCGATATTACATTTCTGATTAAAAAGGGAAAATATTTATATATATATATTTATGCGCGGATTACATTTTCTATCGTTTTGTGAATATTCTGTGCTGCGATTCCTCCGATATCTGTACGAAGTAAAATAGTGTGCGATACTATAATACTTGTTATTTCGCAGGGCTGTAAAATATTGTTGCACAGACGTTATAAATCAAGAGAGCTAAGTTTATGAACCATTTCGAGATGTAGTTGCAAAGTTAGAGACACTATATAACGCTTATCAACATCTTAGAATATTGTTACATATCTTTGCCACGCGATACCGTGATATCCGACAATATTTCACCATCAACCATTAAATTTCCAGGAAAGGAAAAAAAAGAGAGAGAAGAAAAACGTGACTATTATTCAGAGAGCTGTTGACCTCGCTGATTTCAATGATTTTGATATATATATGTATCAAGAGAGCGATTAAAACAAGCTTTTTATTTAACAATGTTTTCTTTTTCTGATTTAATTAACTATTTTTGAATTTAACTATTTTTTTATCTAATCTACTCTAAAGAAGAATTATAATATCCATTCTCATCTGCTATCAAAAAGAAAAAATCCCACAATTTAAGAAAACGTTATCACCAAAAAAAAAAAAAAAAAAGAAGGAAAGAAGAAGAAAAAATCGACACATCTCTCTCGATCCCTACAATCTTCAACGATTCGCCGAGAAGCGAAAAAAATTCCACGATCTAAGAATCCCACGGTGTCAGCAAAAGAAGAAGAAGAAGAAGAAAACCAAGAAAAAAAAAAAAAAGAAATTTCGCACGAATATCGGTGGCTAGACGCTATCATCGTCGAAATTTTCAACGCGCTCTCCGCACGGTTGGTTAATTTCCTTGCCCGCGTAATTAGCCCGCAGGAACGACAGATAATTAGCGACCT
>NW_006263630.1:845675-863475 GCF_000469605.1 Apis dorsata | reverse complement strand
GAGGCGATCGTGGAATCAGCCACGGGGAGGAGGAGGAGGAGGAGGAGGAGGAGGAGGAGTGGGAGGATAACTTTATTCGTACGAAATCCTGGCGGAGAATTTCCTGGCCGTGCTACGTTGTGCAGGATGGGCGAAAGGCGGGAGGGGAAGCCAGGACATTGTTAACAGCATTGCTGCCTAATTAACCGCAAACGCTTTCAGTGGGTTTCGCCTGGCCTATTGTTTACATGCGGGCACGCCGCCTCTATGATAGTCCTCGACGACCGTACCAGCTGAAATATTTCCATGGAGATTCTCCGGCCGCTTTGTGCGCCGCCCCCTATCTGGATCGGAACGCCGGAAGTAACGTCCACTCGTGGCGTTATTCCGCGATTTTCCATACGACATGGTATACACGGTCGCTCTGGATGGATGGATATTTTCCAGGGATGGAAATCTTCGAAGATATTTTTTCTTCCGTTTCTTTTTTTGCTTCGAGAGAGGATTGTTATTGAGACACGCGAGGAATGGATGAAACGAGTGAATGCGAGTTTGCTGGAAGGGGATGTAGGTTAGGGTTTGATTGAGGGTTTCGAAGAGAAATTTTATTATCGTATTACAAGGTTTACACAAGTGTTGAACGATGGGCTTTCGAAATTGTTTGAAGTTTTTATTCGCGAAATGTATTTGCGCAATGGGAGAATGTCGATCATCGATTGAAGAGATGTTGCAGTTTATAAAAATGAAGAATCAAAATTTGAAGTAGATTTCGTAAGTAAAATATTTCAGGAAAAAAAAATGTAACGTTTCTAATTGATATTCCGCAAAAAGTTTTTCACTCTGTGAAATGGTAAACTATATTAATCTCTTAAATTATGTCGAGAATTTTTATATATTATTTTCGGAGTAATATATTATAATAAGAATACGAGGTTAATATATTAATATAATATAATAAAGGATAAAAGGTTTAATAATGTTCGAATATAATAATAAAATAATGTTATGCACTTTCAGTAATGAACCGTGACACTCGAAAGGTTAAATGATAAATTTAATTTTTTAATACGATGTTTTATACTACGAGAGTACCGCATAATTCTATAAAACTCTGCTCGAAATATAATAGAAAAAAAATTCGACGATGATACTTGTAAAAACATGGTATATAGAATTCTCGATTCGACACGAGATGAAATACAAAGTGACACCATTCTACAAATTGCAATCAAGCCGATACGTAACACGAATCGCATTGTCATCAAAACAATCCAAATTATCCGACCCGTTTTGACACAGACGACCTGCCAAACAACGTTCCGCTATCCACCACGACAAATCGCAACGAAATAACAGATTAATTACCACCGGTACCCGGTTGCTCTCGTATCGAAACAAAGTATCGTGGTCTGTCAGAAACACGGCCACACGTTGGGTCAGCTTTCATTAATTTTAATTGATAGGAAAGTCTGTGCAGTGTATAGAAGAAAAAGTTGGAGCTCACCTATAAAATCTAAGGTTTCGTTTCGAATTAACCTGTTAACGAGAAAATCAAGAAAATTATATCATAGTCGATGAAAGTTTAATGTTTAATTACCATTGAATTGTGAGTGGTAATAAACTATTCGTAAAAGTATGATTTTTCAATCATCAGATGATGAACATTTTGTTATTTTTATTTTATAAATAGCGAGAAAAGTAAATTCATTCTCGTATACATGTAAATAAATTATTTTTTAATCTAAAATGAAATAATCAAACTAACCTTTTTTCTTTTCGAATTTCAGCAAACGTACACCATTCTTTTTCCAAAAAAATTAAAGAAACCACGTTAAATAACAAAATTTAGAAGACACAGAAAAATTTCAACAAATTTCAAACAATTTTGAATTCAATATTACATAATCCATTCCATTGACAATGACTTATTACTCTCGGACGCAGGTATTATCTTTCAAACACATTTTATCTCGATTACCCAAATCAACCCCTCCAATATTCTTTCAAAAGGTCGTTGCGCATAACAAAATTTCAATTTTCAAATTTCAATTTTCAATCCAATACCACCAATAGCATAATCTAATTCCATTGACAAACGATTTGTTATTTCCAGATGCGGATATTATTCTAATTATCCTTCAAATAAATTTTATCTCGACGGAATCAACTCCCCCGAGAAATATTCTTTCAAAATCGCTCGGTTGGGCGCGTGATAAATAGAGCTTAAAAATGAAACTCCATCCAGCTAACAATTCGTATCACGCGAAGAATCCCCGCCCTGTACATAATGCGATCTTGTTATCGGCCCTTGCCCACTATTTTTAGCCGCGAGCATGGAAAATCGGGCGCGATGTCTGCTCACCAGGCAGTGGATAAAGCGTATGGATCGGGGCCACGTTCTTCCCCGGTTCTCGTTGAATTAAAAACTCGTTTCGCGCTACGAAATTATAGGTCACGTGGCCATCGTCGATCTGTCCACGGACACGGAAAGAATATATCGGAATGCTACATTCCCTTGCGCTGGAAATTTATTCAGAGGTTTCGTTTCGATCGCGAGAATTATAGGGTTAGATGGAACGAGATGAAGGGGATACGTTGCATCGTTTGCGTGTCCGACACAAGCATGAATAGTGGATGGAGATACCGTGAATTAGAGAATTTTAAGCAGTTTCAATATATTGTTTCTCGATGGAATTTTAATCGACTTTTTCTAAGGTATGTATTAGGAATTCATTTAATTAGCAAGGAATTCGTGTTAAAGAATTTCACGATATATTTGTTTGAAATAATAATATATTGGAAAGCGATTTCGCAAATAAGACGGTGTGATAATTGCTCGATAATTTAATTAAGTTTTTAATTTTTTGATTATGTATTCGTAAGTAAGTAAGTAATTATACTTATGTAACATGTTGTATATCTTAGTGGATTTTAGATAAAATTCGTGAAATAGGGCGATAACAATTATAGTTAGTAATAAAATAGAATTCGGGGATAATTCTCCAATGAAAAACGCAATAATTTAACGCGAACACACGTTCATTCTCAGTTTCCCTATTTCTCCCTATTTCTTTCACTCAAACAACTTCTCTAGGTCAAGTACACGTCATATATATTCATTTCTTGTTATCCTCAAACACTTTTCACTCGCTTCTCGCAAAATCCTAACACTTTGTACAACTTTGTACACACTTTGTACAAAAAACTAAAAAACTTACTTGACCCGTGAGAAAAAAATAGCTCTTCGATCGTAATCCTAACACTTCTTTGTTGTATCGCTTCATCCGTGAAAAAAAAACGAGGAAATGACAAAACATCAGAACACAATTCGCGTTACTTACTCACTCAAATGTTTCTCTGAGAGAATTGGAGAGAAAAAAAAAAAAAGAAATTCAAAAAAATCGAATGCATCGAATTCCATTGAAACTCACGCAGATACGAAGGTTAAACCCTAACAATAGCAACAGCAACATCGACGAAGTGGCCTGGAATGGGAATTGCTTTGTCGTTGTTCTCGACGACGACGTGGTACACATGTAAATGGGTCAGAAACGTGCGCCGATGATTAAACGCCGATTGCTCTCGCACACTGTACCACTCTATCCATCCTCTCTCCCTTTCACACCCCTCTTCCTTCCTCTCATTCTGTGCGTCTCTCGATATCAACGTTGAAAGCCATTATCGGATGCACGGATCGATATATATATAAATATAAATGATTATAAATAACTCGAGATCGATAGTGGGAAGAAAGAAAAAAAAAAGAAATCTCGGGTATAAACGGGAGAATCGATTTTCTCGTCATTAATTTATACGCGTCATTAATTTATACACATTTATGCACTGCGGGAGACGAAGAAACAGGGAAGACGGAGAACAGAAATCGGTCATTAATTATTCCTCAACTCGTATCGAAATATCTAGGGAATGGAAATATGTATGTTTTTAGAAAGAAAATTAGCATTTACACTCTTTAATATTTTTGAAATTATAATAGGATAATATGTTCCAATGTAGAATTCTTATAATTTCTGGTATTAATTATTAATCGAAACATTGAAAAAAAATTTTCTATTCTTTGTTAATCCTTTCTAAAGATTAACGTAATATGTAGTAAGAGTAATTTTTGTAATTGGATTGAATCGTTTTTAGGTAGAAAAATAATAACTACAAAAAAATATATATATATAAAATAAGTTTTTGCATCTTTAGGTAATTAGAATTAAATAATAAAAAGAACAATGACTACTGTATATATTATAAGGTATTTTAAAATATTAGTTAACCGAATACATCAAATTTATACTGATTTACCGCGAATATGAATCTTCGATGCATATTGCTTGCACAATTGGCCATTATCGAAATTGTAGAATTTCATTAATTTGAGAAATCGAGAAATGTACGTATAATAGGATATATAATATATTATTCCATTTAGAGACTTCAATCCAGGATTATTAAATATCTATATTATTAGACTATATCTCTAATAGATATACAAATAGAAAAAAATAACATATCATGCATAATTAGATACTAACTCTAAAATTTAAAACCATATTCTACTTTAATATCGCGTTCACAAGAAAAAGTGTATTTTTTGGAATAAAAAGAAATAACATTATCAAAGAAAATAACGATAAAAGATATTTTCTGCTTTTTCGTGTGCCAGAGAATAACCCCTGATTCCCATGATATAGATATAGAATATGCTATTGCACGAGAATATTCCCACTTTAAGGGTCGTAATAATTCTGCTCGTAATTCCCCAGGCTGAGACAAGACAAGGGCGGCGGTGCCTGGTGCCCGAAAAATATGGTCACGAAGGAAGGAAAGGAGTACCTCGAGGTGAATTTGCACAGCCCGCGTATACTGACGTCGACCAGGACCCAGGGCAGGTTCGGGAACGGGCACGGGGTCGAGTACACCGAAGAGTACTTCGTCGAATATTGGCGGCCGGGGTTCAACAAGTGGGTGCGATGGAGAAATCGACGTGGCATGGAGGTATGTGTATATATATATATATACACACACACACACACGTATATCTTCGATGCCTATCGATTCCAAACCGATTACCTATTCTACTTTTTCCTTCTTTTCTTTCGACCTCGACCTTCTGACCTTTCGAATATTTTTTTTTTTTTTCAAGAATACGGAACAGAAATGGAATTTTTTCGAGTAGGATTTGGAACAGAACCTTTTCTTTCGATCTTGCGCAATTTTTGAAAATTGAAGATAGAATTTTTTTTTATTTCAATTTCGATTTTGTGATCTAGACTCTAGTCTAGAAGCGTGATTCCAAGTATTTTAAATTGTGAAAATTATTATTAATTTAAAAATGTAAATTTATTTGGTGCACGAGTTCGTTTATTTAAAAGATTCGAGGAAATATAGGGGAAAAAGTTGTGATTGACCGAGCTTCATTGAATGGAGAGAAGAAAGTGGTAATGGATCGTCTATAGTCAGACATCCCTCTACCGTTAATACGGACGTTATATATTCCTGCAACTTTTAATACATCGTGGAAGTTATTCTAAGGAAGAGAGAAAGAGAGAAAGAGAGAGAGAGAGAAAAAATTATTCAGGTCAACTTCGAAACTATGGTCAAACTTTATAAGCATTATTACTTAAAATTTGTTTAATGCTTCTCGCCTAACTCTTTTAGAAGTGATTAAAGGCACTACGTGAGCGGTGGTTTTTCATAAGCTTTACCAAGAAATCGTGTTAATCGTAAGTGTGTCAGAAAGTTATAACAAAATCATAGGAAAGAACTTACTACTTTTCCACATTCGCGGGAATCTATATATTATATTCTCGAAGCTAGAAAAATTCATCGCAGAAATTGCATTGTTAAAAGTTTCAAAAAAAAAAAAACTCATTTTTTCATAAAATTCTTCAGAGAAGAAGAAAGAAACTGAAAGCTAAAACAAAATTTCGTATCCTCAAAAAATCTTCTTCCAAAACTCAATAAACTTTTCCCACAACAAAAACTTCTGAAAGAAGTTATTTCTTTCAGAACTTCGTAAATTTCAAGAAAGCTCACAAACGAATAAATTTCTTCGCTTTTGAAAAATTCTACCCACCCGCTATGACTTCCCCCCTCAGTCAAACTTTTTGATTTTACACATCGACGATGCCTACTCGCTTGCCCGCTCATCGATGAAATTTTCCCCCCCTCGAAAATCACCTTAATCGCACAGTTTCCAACCACCGAGCCCTCTCGATTCCCCTCTTTTTTCCCCTCCATCCAACTCCATCGGAACATCGTGGCCGACAGATTTTTATACGAACGACCAATTATAAAGCAATTTCGCGGCGAGAGGCAGAATTAATGCGGTGCCACTCTTTATAATTGCTCTCGTCAAGGAAATCGGATTACAGTTTTAGCCTGCCTCCGGTGTATGGAGGGAGAGGGGAGGCGTGGGAACAAAGAGGGCGCCGCCACGTAATTCTATTCTTTTGAAAGGGAAAAAAATCTGCGCGCGTATCACACGGAAGCTACGTTTCTCGATAGGCCCCCGAGGCCATTTTACAAACGATCGTCGATCGCCTCTTCCTCGTCTCGTCCAGTGATGGAATCAAGTTCGTTGCACGCTTATGGGTTTATATCGAATTAAAAGTGAAAGATTCGAGTAATGATTGAAGAACGAGTACGAGTATTTTTTGAAGATCGAATTTTTATAGAAAACGTTACATTCAGTTTAAAAAGGGTGTTTGGTATTCACAATATAGTAAATAGTTTCATTATAAAATGTATACACTGTTTCTAATTGGAGATTAAAAAAAATATTAGTTTTCATTAAAATTATACGCAATGAGAATTATAATAATCACTTTCAAAGACAGTCAAGAGGATTACTTTTAAACGAATGAAGAATTCCCAGCAAGAGACGCTCTTGTCTTTTCAAACTAATTCCATTTTAAAATTCTCTTTTCATTCGTACATAAAATTCGAAAGACTGAAAATATCCTATACTATCTTCGATACGTTATGTACAAAATTTAAATTTACATTTTGCTCGAACGATAAAACGGATCGTCTTTCGAAACACCACGCACCACGTACAACGAGTACATGAATCTGGTCCATCGACTCGCGTCGCGCTCGATCCCATCGCTAGCTGTGTGGGCCGGGTATCTATAACGTGTATCTGTACCCGGCCAGTGTAAGCGGCCGTTACAACGAGCGACGTGTTAATTAACGTCTCTTTAGCATGATAATCTGTACGCGATATCCATTAGCTCGTCAAAATACATCATGCCATGTAAAGCGATTTACCAGCGTCGATGAAATTACGAGGAACAGGCCTTCTCGTGCCGTCGCCTTAAATTACTATTATGCGCGCGTGCACACATGCCTATAACGGGTGCCTATAACCGACGAGGCGATGGCAGAGGACTCCATCCCTTACGGGGCCAGTCACGATGATAACGGGAATCGAGTTTGTACCCCTCTGACTCGAGTTGCCAATTGTGCGCGTTGAAGATTAGAAAATGACTCGGGGGAGGGAAGCGCTCGAATTATCGAGTTTTCCTTTACGAAATCCATTATACGAAAGGGTAGTTTCGCGATGTATCGATGTGGATATCGATCGATTCGAGGAACGTGTGTATTTATGTATTTTTTTAGGAATAAAGGAAAAGGAGAGTGTAAAATAATTTTTCAAAGTTTTTATTCTATGAAATCGCGTGAAAAATCGAAGGAGGTCCCCAGTGGCGGATATTGATTTTCGATAAATGCAAAAAAAAGGCGTAAAACGGTGAGAAATGGCAAAATATTCCGTTGCATTTCTTGGAAAAATTCATGACGTTACAATTTATGTAACAATAGGAAATTTCTATAAGATGTACGTCGTTCGAATGTTGAAAGAATAGAACTCGTCACGATAGTTTCAAAAAGAGAAACGAAGAGAAAATTACGAAACTTATTCTTAATTTGTATTCGTATCGAAGAAATCACATTTTCTTATGGAATTATCTAATATTTAAAAATAAATTGATCCTTCGTGAGTATTAATATAGAATTACGTGAAGAGACCTCTTTAAGATCGTTCACGAATGTTAGTTCTTCTTTAACATCGTCGAGATTCGAAACCATGTTAATCGCTATTCACACGAAATTTCCATTTTCGGATTACCGTCGATATGGCTTTCTCATAACACGGAATTTCTTATAGAGAATATTATTCGAGTTCTCTCTTGTTAGTTTCATGACCACACCTCGTGGGTTAATTCCTCGATGCTCTCTCTAGATTTTCACTAAAATACTCTCCCTTGCTCGCGTTACACAGGAACATCATAGACGTACCCACACACACTTCTCCCTTAAGACTAAACGAATTCTCCGGAAACTAACTAAAGCTACTGGCGCTTTAGACTGAAAGATACTGCGAAATGAGCTTGTTCTTACAAAACAACAACGCTTCAGAATTCCTTCCTCGGTCTTATTTAATAAAAAATTTTACGACTTTGCTACATCGCTTTCCTTTACGATACTTTTATATTACCCCGTGCAGGAACATTTTTGAAAGGAATTCCGTTTAAAAATAATTATTATTATTACTTCAACTTGTTATGCAATTCTTTTTATACATTTACAAAATAATAATTATTTTTTACTTATCAATTTAAAGAAAGGAATACTTTAATAGATATTAAAACCGTATAAAATATAAAAATATTATTTATCCAATATTATCCAATATTATCCAATATTAAAAATCACCGATAATGCTACTTACTTCTCATTGGCCAACTAGAAATTATAATGGAAAATCTCTGAAAGACAAGCATACGTATCTCGTCCAGTATCGGGGACGAGGACGTATCGCTTTTGTTCGCGGTCCAGTTTCATATCGGTAAATGGACTTTTAATGGATACTACACGGTGAATCAATCGCATTTGTTCGGCTTGCTCATAATCAATCGTGACGAACCATTTTTCTTTTCGATCCCTTTCCGTGTTTCTTTCATCGCGCTTAAACGATCTCCGTGCTCTCGAGCACGAATCGGCCATAAGTGAAGGGAACACCGTGGCGGAAGTTTCTCCATAGTTTCGTCTCACTTCGATCGGCAAACGAACTCTGCTCTTCCCTCCACGCTCCGCCAAAACCTTCACATGTTAAATCTCGCCCCGGAATATCGGGGAAAATTCCATTCCAGTATGCAACTTTCCACCGTATTCCGTATTCTCGTATTTTCAATTTTCTTTCAACGTTAAACGAAATTTTGCGATTTTTTATATACGATTCACGATTCTATGCATTTTTATAATTTATTTCCGTTTTACTTAGAAAAGAAACGATTTTGTAATACAGGATTCCAATTGATTTCCAATTTATTTTCCCTCAACTTCTGCTCTATCTTTCAAAGTTAAATCTTGAGAAAAAAGATAATATTCTTGCGAATATTCTGATTATACTATCTTCACGACATCTTCTTCTTCTAAAATACGATTAACAACCGTTGACAGAACAAAATTAAAGAATCGACGTTTCGTACGAATTTCCACATTAAATAATTACAATAATCTATGTAATAATAAAAATAAATAAAACAAAAAATTAGAACAGGAAACGTTCGAAATAAACGAATCCTCAACTTGGAAAATCTAAAAGCGGGACGTCGCGGAAGTAAAACTCGTGAAACTCGCGCGTCTCGATATTCTCCCCCTTTTGTTGTCTCTTCCACACACACGCCTCAGCTGAAGCGCACGTAACGTGTCCTCCATCTTCACGCAGATCCGCTCAAAGCGCGCTCTCCGCTTGGATCCGGTCCGCTTGGAAAGTGCGCGATAAAGTAAGGGTGGAGAGGAGGGAAATAAGGGATGCGAAGGATGGGTCGAAGAAGAAGGGTCGAAGGGTTTAAGACGGAGAAGGATAAGCGCACGTTTACCCTCTTCAGCTTCAATCTGGCCGGCGCGGCGTGCCGATCTTTGTGCATCCCGCGCTCCTTTTCCCCCTTGCAGTTTTGAATACGAGCAGGAAGAACGAAAGAGGCGCCCCTCTCCACCCTGTTTGCCGTGGAACTTCGGTTGGAAAGAAACGAGGAGAGGATCGAGAAGGTGGAAAAAGCGAAACGACCGTGTTATCGCTCCGTGTTGTACGTGACCCGTGCCCTCCACAAGCCGTGAGAGGAAGCGAGAGGAAGGGCGAGCGAAAAGGGTAGTTTTCCGGTTCCGATCGGGCGAAGGAAAAATTTCCATGCCGTCACGATTTCCTTTCACCCTCCCTTTTACCCGTGAAATATATTAAATAAGAGAAAGGGGGTGGAACGGGTTGAGGAAACGGGGTCTGGAAGAGTTGGCTCTCCTTTCGAGACGGTTCACGAACGGCGGATGCACGCGCTGGTTAAACTGGTATGGAAATGAGGGGATGGTGGAGCGAGCAGCGTTATTTTTCTTGGGAAAAAGGAGGGAAGGTAAATAAAAAAGAAAAAAAAAATACGCGAAAACAATTTCTCGTTCGTTCGCGTGTGTTAAAGGTTTATTAAGTGATGCGAAAGAAGAGATCAAAGAGAGAGAGGATGTGAATTGTGAACGTTCTTTTAAGTGGAAGATTGTTTCTGGAAGATGTTTGGCGTGGGAGTCGGACGTTGGGGTAAAAAGTAATCGTTATCGAAGAAAATTATGAAGATAAGGGCGTCCTATACGAAGGATTTCTATCTAAATTTATACAACCTTCTCTTTTATAATTTTTATAATTTCACCCTTATTACTTGTTTCAAATAAAATTATGTAACACGATGATCGTTAAGATGAATAGCTTATAGGGTGTAAAAATGATTCGATTTCTCAATCGAACGCAGCGAGCCAGATGGAGAAGAAATTTCGTTATAAATAAAGACTCGTTCAAAGAGAGAGAGAAAAAATTTAAATTTAAACGCAAGGAGTGTTGTGCCGGGCCCCCGTAATGGCAAGTTTAAAGAGCGGAGCGGTTGCACGCTATTTGTTGAGATTGAGAGCGTACGATTGTTCGTGTAAAACCCGTATCTTGACCCAGATTTCTTAGACGTTTTATAAGAGCACCTTCTAATTTTCCCTTTCGTGCCCGTGCACCATAAACAGAGACACGAAAACGCATTATGGCCGGGGACGGGGATGGAATTAAGCCGAAAAAGGAGTCTCTCATTTGAATTCACGGTGTGGGGACGGTGTAAAGGGTGTGTATAGATGCATCCCGATGGAAACGCTGGAATGAAATACGCCAGACTGGATACCGCCTCTTCCTTTCGCGTTAGAGTGCTCGTTGTGAGCGCTTGTGATGGGACAATTGCCAACCGTCGGACGTGTTTCATTAACGTTCGCGTACCTTGGCCAACAGGAATTCCCTTGGCCGGGTCTCATTTGTTCAAAGTTCTTCTACTTACGTACTTTGTCGAGAGAATGAAATAATCCTTTGGGATTTATATCGTACGAGTTGTAAAGTAGAGGGGGACGGGGAGTTTGCTTTAATTTTTAATAATTACGATCTCTTGAATTACGACGGTAAATTGTCGTAAGATAAAATTATGCGTGTACCCTCAAATGTTACGATAATTGGAATCTGTAACTTTATAACTTCAACCGTCTGCTTCTTTCGCTTCATAAAGCAGTCATTGGAAAAAGACGTGGAAGCATATCGAGGTGAAACCAAATTAAATATTTATCATTTACGTCCAGTTACGAATATTTTTAATTCGTAAAAATTCGTGTTCGAGAAACAAGAACGTGTCTAGAAATATGATACTGGGCGCTTAGGTGGTGCAAATGGGGATTATCCAAAAAGTACAAACAATTTATCAAAATATCGGGAATGGAGTTAATTGAATGCAGAGAGATAACAATGGTCGCTAACTTCGTTCGCTTGTTCGTAGATTTAAATTTTAAACGCGTCGAGTAAATATACGCGTAGAAAGCGAATAATTTTCACGCGCTGGATTTATCGCGCCGAGATTCGAGGTGGAAAGGAGGACACGCGTGAAACAAGACACGGTTGCTCCCCGATGATAACATTCCCGCGAGGTGTGTCGCGATAAATCCGCAGGTGAAAGTCAACACGTTCCACTATTCTCGGCGAGGCGAACATGTATCCGTGAAATGGAGCAACTTTCTACCGCCTTCAACCGATTCTCAATTTCTGGATTTTCGAATTCGAGATCGAAACGTAATCGAAACCATTTAATAATGTCTCGTGCGTGAATTTCAAATTGTCGATATTTAAATATTCAAATTTTGGGTTGAAACCAAGAAGCAAGAAGATGGAAAATTTTTAATATTGATTATGTTTCACGTTACAATTTTCATTATTTTTCAAATTGGAACGAAGGATTAAGAATTTTAAATTTATGTATTCGAGCTCAATATCATTCGATTTCTGATTTCGTTGATATAATTCCAATCTTGGATTATATAGCTAAAGATATATCAATAATAACGACGATCGAGTTAAATTTGAAAATCTTTTCGAAAGAAGGATAAAAAGTTTTTAATTTTATAAGTAGGTTAATTAGCGTTACAACTTCTCATTTTTCTCTCTTCGAGGTAAAATTATAATGCAAAAAAAAAAAAAAAAAAAAAAAAGAAAATTAACATTTCATCAAGCTTCGATATTTTAATTTCAACAATCTAAAATTTCAACGATTAATCAACAAATTAAAAATTAAAGATTCACAGTGGCGTACACAGCTCTCTATTAATTATTTATCAATTTCAGGAACGATCGCAACTGGTCCAATCTCATTAAGCGACGCTTAAAATTTCACGAAAGCCTGGCAATAAAGCCCGGAAATAAACCTTCTCTTGCGACAAATCACGAAGGAGGGGGGTCCTACTGGATAGGATAAACAAGCGCGATGAATTAAAATACCTTAAGAATTTATTAAAGCGGGCAGGCGATGGGAAAACACGCGTTCCCCGTGTGCCGGAGATGACGACGAGTCCTCGACTTCTGTTTGACTTGGCGACCGAGCGCCGCTTAAGTCCACAGATACCGGTGGTAATTTCCATCGAAATTTCAATCTCGTTTATCCGCAAAGTAACTTCCACCGGGTCCGCCCCATCCAGCCCATCCCTCTTACCCTTCCGGCCACGCTGTTTCACCCCTCAGGCGATCGTCGCGAGACTGACGCCACGTATCGAATTTTAATCAATCACCGATAGGGACAGCCAATTCCAGACCCAATTAACATATTCATTCCGCGGCTCTGCCCATCCTTCCCTTTTTTTTTTTTTCCATCGATTTCGAAATTCAAATTGCGATATGCGCGGAATTGGCCATTATCGGAGGGGAGGGAGTGTTTGTTTCGATTAATATTCGCTCGAGAATCGAGAATTGAGAAGTATAAAATGGAAGGGAAATGGAGGAGGGATTGGAGGAAAAAATGTGTTGAAATATTGGAAATTGGTAAAATATTATGGTCTTTATTGCGAGCCTGCCGGCTATTCTCGGCCGAGTAAATGGATGTTTATAATACAATTTATTGAAAGTAGTCGTTGAGGCGACGTAATTGAAGAAAGTTGATGGAAATATTATCGAACTCCTTTGATTTTCGTGTAATTACTCGCAGTGTCCTTAATTATAAATTAAATTTCATTTTTCTATTGATTAGAAAAATATCTGGAGGAAATCGAAATGAAGAAAGTACGCGTGTATATAACCAACATAGGAATAATCAGGATAATTCAAAAATCTGTAATAATATATTATTATTAAAAAATTGCAAAGATATTTCAACAACTAAATTTCACAACAATTCTCGAAATATGAATAATTTGGGGGAAAAAATTCCCAAATCAACTAAAATTTACAATTTTAACAACGTACTGTATCAAACCATACCATAAATATTTTAATCGACAATCGATCCGATCATTAATCCACGGGAATCGAAATAATATCGCATCGCGATGACTAGGAGCATCTAGTGTCGAACAACAAGCTCGAATATATTATTTCACGGGCGGGCGTCACGCGTGTATAATTTATCGCGGGCGTGTTGGTGGACACACCCACGCGAAACAGAGCCGGGTGTATCGATGGATTACGGATTATCGGCCCGAACGCGGACACCCTATTAACAGATTACCGCGCGTGGCCTGAAAACAATTTTCCACGGCCACACTCTTCCCCTCCCCCTCTTTTTCTCACCCTCTCTCCTTCCCTCTCTCGTTCTTTTCTTTTTTTCTTTTTTTTTTTTTTCTTTCCTTCCCGCGACGAGGTCCGCCTGGATTTTTTCCCTCCCTTTTATTCTCTTTTTTCACGCTCCCACCCTACCGGTCCATCAGGGCTTCCATCTCCTGACGAGAGCTCTCTCACCCCGAGGCGTGGAAAAAGATACGGGGCCGGATCACGTTCTTCTTTTTTTTCCCTTCTTTTTTTTTTTTTTTTTTTTTAGCTCTTTTCCTATCCGGGCCGGGGATCTGTTTTCCCCTCGATTTTCGAAATATCGAACACACGGGCCGGCAAGGATGAACGAATGAATAGTTGGGCTCTCGATCCTCGAGCAGAACATCGGGGGATTTACATTTCCGGTTGTTTTCAATGCCGGATCGAAATCGAATGTGATTCAAATCGGTGAGAATCTGTGGTCTCGC
This sequence comes from Apis dorsata, assembly GCF_000469605.1. Lineage (NCBI taxonomy): Eukaryota > Metazoa > Arthropoda > Insecta > Hymenoptera > Apidae > Apis > Apis dorsata. The sequence goes on along the minus strand of NW_006263630.1, from coordinate 848,919 downwards.
GAGTTAAGTGTGAGCTGTGTGTGGAAGAGGAAATGGTGTTTTGCGTTTTTGTCGAATGTTTTTCCTTTTTGGTTCTTCTTTGGAGTTGCGCGTCAACGAAATTAATTCGAGGAACGAAGTTTCGAACTGTGGCGGCATCTATTTAATTTTATCAATTTAAAAATTGGAAATTCCTATCCCCTCCCAAAATTCGCATAAATATACCTCGCTTAACTAATTTTAATTTAATCCTGAACTTCTGAAAACAAGAACAAACTTCTCATCGCTACAACAATCTAAAATAAAAACAAGTTTCTAGAAAACAAATCCATATCCGAATTATAATTATTAAATAACAAAGAAGTAATTATGATAACTACAATAATGATAAATCATAAAAGATCATAAAAATTTCAATAAGGAATGTGATGACTAACAATTACAAATAAATTTCCTATATATCTTAATATATTTATACAAATAATGAAGAATTTGTAAAGAATATAAATCTAATTTCGTTAACAGAAAAGAGAAAGAGAGAGGGAAGCGATGAAGAACGGTATATTAAGGAAGAGGATTCGAGCTCGTCGAGAGAAGACAAATTCGAATTATACGGGTTCTTCGTTAGCTTAACGGTGGAAAGATTTCAGCCGCAAGCGAATTAGAGACAAGCTTCTCACCGGTAACTTCGGGATCGAGATCTCGCTAACGATAATACACCGTTCCGGGATATTTTCCTCTTTCATTGAGCAACACAGTCTAACGACCGTGCTCGTTAATGAACATTAACCGGGAGGGAGGATTCCCTTCCCTCCTAGTGAAATTAAAGGAGAGCACGGATCGTCTCCTCCTTTTTTTTCCCTCTAGGTGTCGAGAGACGCCGTTTGATTAAGTTAAACACCGTTCCGCTTTTTATATACAGGGTGTATCTCAGGTGCTCTCCCTGCGAAATTTTAGAAACGGGTGAGAATGAGAAAGAATACTACTATACGATTTTTTTTATAAATATTGAATATATTGTTCGTTAGAAAATAGAAAATATAATTTTTTTCTCAATGTTGAATTTCTTTGTTTGTTTTTTATCTTTTTTTATCTTATTTATTTATATCGTTTATATCAAAGAGATCATATCTTTCAGTAAACAGAGAAAAATGGAGCGAAGGGAACGGTGCAGAGAAACCCTTATTTTCACTTATACGTGAGTTGGTAATCCCGCAGTTTTGCCAGAAAAGTGCAAACACTCTTTCTTATTTAGTTCCTCTTTTAACCATTTTAAAAGTGGAAACTATCAAACTAACTAGTTTCTCCTTATCAACCTTTACGGCTCGTAACGAAATTTATTTTCATTTTCAGAATTTTACAGAATAGAGGACTCGAAGTAATAATTTTATACGTGACTCCAAACCTTCCTATTCGCCTTACCTTAATCAAAAAACGTAGCAAGAAATAAAGGGTTTGCCACGAAATAAAGGTGGCGATATATTTCAAATTTCATCTCCACACAACCGCGAATTTCCCGTAAAAATCCTATCCCCGACATGATTCAAACTCCGTCCGCCATTAATTTCCGCCAAGCAGATGAAACGCTCCCGTTATATTAACCCTCGAACCGGCCAGTTGTATCTCCCGGACGATAATTAAGAGAACATGATATTCCGTTCACGTAGACGTTAGAATTAAACAGTTCTTCATTAGTGGAGACCGAATTTCGGCCGAAAACAGATTAGAAGCGTGCTCGGTCGCGCCTCGAAAGTAATTGCCTACACTACGCTTTTCGTGAGAAGGTATGGCTATCACCTGATCGGGTTACCTGGCTGCCTGACCTCCTGACCTCTGCCTGGGATAATGAAATCTGGGGGAAAACTGGTTGCAACGATGGCTTTAATTCCATCCAGGCAGAGGACCAGTTCCAATTTGTTCCCCTTTGAACGTCTCTCGTGCGATGGAACGAGATTTTTAAAGATGGTTTGAAGAAGTTTATTTCTATGGGAAAGATATGAATTTATAGAATGAGTGATCGATCTAGACTTTTCGTATGGTCGTAAATTATATAGATATTTTTCTTTGCGTTGGTTTGAGATGGTTTGAAAAGGTTTGCAGTGAGGAGAAATGTGGAGATTGTAGAATTTAAGTTATATTTTTTGTGCGTTCAGGATAATTAACTATTTTTGTGATAAGAAAGGTTAATATTGTGTTTTATAATTTTCGTTTCGATATTTCATTTTGTATCACGAATATCACGAAATACAGAATATGTGAATAGGAAAAATGGTTCATTGAAAAGTGAGGTTATATACTTTTTGTTATATATCTGTTACAGTTAACTCGAAGATTGTAAAATTCCATGTTCATTCATAACATGGAATCTCATTTCACAATTTTAACACGGTCGATGATCTTCGTGATGGCGTAATTTTGAAATTTGATATTGGATAAAGCTTAGCCAGAAACGTATCGTAAATGCTAGCAGTTTATTAGGCAAGAAGGATTTTCTTACCGAAGGGGATAAAGGTTGAGTTACTGTAAATAAGGAAACACCAGATTTCCTACATTGTGTCCCACCCAACAAGAAACACGTAGCTAATAAAATCGTGAATGTATCGTCGAAACTTTTCTGATCCTTTTTCTTATGTTACGATCTGATAGAAAAACGCGTTGTGTTCTATCGATCCAATGTTCCACCCAGATATTTTTTCCACGATAACGAAGAAACGCTGGAACAAGAGAAAGAGAGAGAGAAAAAACACTTTATTATACCAATTTGCATAAATTCTTTCCAACAAGAACCTATCGCTAAATTATAACCCGATCAACAATTCAATTCTTTAAAGATTCAAACAGAGTAATTCACCTCGTTACAATTGAATATATTTCACAACGATTATTAACAATTACCATTAACTTTCGATCGGGAATAAATTTCCTTGAAATTTGAAATAGAGAAATATTTCTCGAGATTTTTCGTATACTCGTATCGTAAATTATGAAATATTTTTCTTTGCATTGGTTTGAGATGGTTTGAAAAAGTTTGCAGTAAGAAGAAATATGGAGATTGTAGAATTTAAGTCATATTTTTTGTGCGTTTAAGATAATTAACTATTTTTCATTTAGAATTCAGGATTCTACATATTTAATTTTTCGAGCACAAAAATTTTTCAACGCCTTTTTCCACTAACTAATGCGTAACGCCGTTTACTCAGCCATACGCAATAAATAACCCCTATATACATGACAGAGCGAATTTCCTTCGCGATTGCCACCAACA
>NW_006263630.1:845324-845583 GCF_000469605.1 Apis dorsata | reverse complement strand
CGCGGGCCGATCCATCCGAGTGGATCGGCGTACATACATCGGTCTCCCCTCGGAGAACGATCCACCCTCCCTTCTTCGAGCACGGATATCAATTTTATGCGAGACGATATCGCTTCCATCCCCTGCCGCCATCTTGTTTACGGCTGTATTAATTATTCGTATCGCGTATACACGGCCGTGCCATTCCCGGACCGTTTCTATTCCCGCCACCGGTGGTAGTTGCATGCAGTTGTAATGCATCCGTGGTCGGTCCGTATCC
>NW_006263630.1:842729-845289 GCF_000469605.1 Apis dorsata | reverse complement strand
CTGGCCGATATAACCTTCGTGCTACGCGCAAACGATTTAAAGGAGGAGGAGGGGGAGGAGGAGGGGAGGGCGCGTTCCATTTGCGTGCCGTTTACAACTCGCTGGCCCGTTTCAGAGCTTACCCCGGCATATATACCTCCTCTGCTCTACCCTTTGCTGTATTAAGTCCGCGTCAGAGCAACGGCCTCGCTACCAGCGCCGCGCTACCAATTCAATGGCCGATTGATTCGCAAGTAGCGCAACCCAGTCCTCTGATCTCGGTCCTCTGATACAAGGGGGAAATTGTATGTTTGGAAAGGGTGGAAATTGGTGTTGTTGGAAGTGAATGTAAGTGGTAAGTGGATATCGAGAGATTGGATAGGAATTTTTTTGGCGTTTGTTGGCCTGCTCGTTCGTTGAAGAGCAGTTTTTTAGAGGAGGTCCGATTCATTCGTGATAATGGTACGGAATCTTTTAAATTGTCTGACACGTGTGTAAGCGTGTGTAAGTGGATATGAGAGATTGGAAAGGGCGTTTGTGGGTTTGAATAATTCGAGGAAAAATCAAATTCGAAGAAGATTCAAATTTAGATAGATAGATTTGAGATTTTAAATTGTTAAAAACAGTGGAAAATTTGGTCGATTTTGTTAAGTAAATGAATTATGGTAATAAATATTGAAAAAGGTTGGACAGAAATTGTTTGTAAGAGGTTTTTGATATTATCTGGAAATAGAGATCGATTACAACGCTTGTTTTCCATGCTGCAATCGAAATTATAATCGGCTGATATTCCATTTCCAAACGATAACGGTTTTTCGAATCTTCAAATAATCCCAAAAGCGAGAGAAGTATTTGAAAGTCAGGAAATCGATTGAATAAATTCGAAAAATTTGAAGGATAACTGCGATAAGTTCGGGTAAAAATTTGATTTTTCCTTCAAGTTTCAGGGTAAATTATTTTTAACGTAATCTCGTAATCGTTAGAATCTATTTCCAAACGGAAATAGTCGTTATTAGATCGCCATGACCCTGAGTTCATCGGCTTTCTCGACCCAAGTGGCTCGATATTGGATCCCGTGATCCCGTGCCGTGCACTTCGTGTCCGAACCTGCAGTTATCGACATCGAGTTTCACTTCCTCCGGTATCTTAAATATTCATTCATTAACTGGTGTTTAATTTTAAACCACTTGTTATTCTTTGTATCAAATCTTTTATATAGATCCTTTAGTTTATCAAGCTCATTGACCTTCGTTCATTAATACGCAATTTTCTTTAAAATTATATTTTCTCAAAATTAACCATGAAATTCGAATTAACATTATAATTTATCCTTTAAATAAGAATTCTTATTTTCATCGTAACGCAAAATTCCATCCAAACGAAATTTATCCTCAGTTTACTTCTCATCGAAAATCGTCTCGTATTCCTCTTCTTTTCTCCTCCAAATCCGAATTCGATATCGTCTTTCAAATTTCAAATCCGTAGAAACGATAGCGATACGTAGTCAGCAATGTTTCAGCATTTCCATGACTATCGTTCTCAACGATCCACAATTTTCCCTGAACCGAGCTAGTAGTAGTTTTGCGATCGCAGCTTTGTCGTCGATGATCGGACACCAAGGATGAAACGAGGCGAAAATGGTGCCGAGTTTTCCTTCTCGCTCGTCGTCCTCCTCGACGACGACTACGAAAGATGCACGGATTTCATGGAAACGGCACGAATCCATTTAATATATCAGCCAAGATGCACCATTCGATTCGATCCTTGCGAAAAATCTTGGCGAAAATCTTGGCTTTCACAGACAGATACCGTGTCATCCTGTATATAACTTATATATAAATATATATTATTGATACGCGAAAAAGTTCGAAGGAGAGCGAATTTTTTTTCCCAAAAGTGGCGTCGATCTTTGAAATATTCATCGAGCGAAAAAGTGGAAAAATCGGCGAAATAAGCGGAGTAGAGTGAAATCGAGCCGTGCGTTTGGGGGAAGAATTTCGTGTTTGATATTACGAGACTAAAATATGGATGAATTTGTGCAGCTAATATTAGTACGAAAATAAATAGAATAATCAATATATATATATATATATATTTTTAGTCACAGAGGCCCAAAGATCTTCGATATTTCTAATAAAAAGTTTAAAGAATCGAAGAATCAACGAAATAATAAAAGTAACATTCCACTCTGAATCAATCTGTACCCTTTTTTTTCTGTCGAAATTTATCGTCGCGAGATAAGACGCGGGGATAAAGCTTCTCAAGACTCGTGGTAAAGTTTTTCCAAGATCAATACCGGCTAACCAACCAACGCTTCTTACCCGTTTCTGTTAATACATAAAACGAAGCTTTACGCGGAAAGTATCTAATTCCAGTTTCTTATAACAGCGGAGAGAGCACGACGGAGAATATTCGTCGAATATCAAGCCGGGCTAGGATCGCGTTAAATCAACAACACCGCGATGAATACCGTAGTGGATACGAGATCAAAGCAGCGGAGAAAGAGAGGAATATTCATATACATATATCCCGTTACGTTCCTCCCTCCCCTCCCCCAGCCGTAAAATAATATACAATCATC
>NW_006263630.1:833366-842487 GCF_000469605.1 Apis dorsata | reverse complement strand
GTCAGATGTATCAGATTTCTGTATTTTTCGTATCGGATAACGGATCGGGCCCCCGTTAGAGAGAGAGAGAGAGAGAGAGAGAGATCCTAATCCGAGTGGAAAGGCAAACGAAAATCGAAATTGTGCGCGAGCACGTTTGCACGCCACCATCGCAAATAGGCGTTACACATTTATTTATTCTATGTTCGTGTTCGTTCGTTTCCCTCGCGATTTGACTCCCTGTACGAAATGTACGAAAGTTTATGTCTCGATTTTATTCTTCGAACGGCATTGTTCGTGACGGATCAAGGAGTAGGAACAAGGAGGGATCGGCTCTCGGAATGAGAACAACAACAACAAATTCCAACGGCTTCTTCTCATTACAGATTTAATGGGGAAATTTACATTTAGAGGGGATTTTCGAGGCGTTGTTCGTTAATCCGGAAAATGAGATTCGTCGAACACGTTGTGAACACGTATAGACCGATGCCTTTTTCACATTTATTAAAACTGTTATCTATTATTCGATTCGATTGATTTGATATTCTGACGAAAAAATATTGGAATGAAGATTCTATATCTTTGTGAGATACAAGGATCGAGGAAGGATATAATTAGAGTCGTTGATTATTCTTTTTTTTTCAAATTTGGTCGGATATTTATTATTATAAAAAATTTATTAGTATTTAAATTTATTAGCATAAAAAAGGTAAGATAACTTTGAAATTTCATTTCCAGCTTCTGGCAGGCAACAATAATCCATATTCGGAGAAGGAGCAGCTGTTCGACCCGGCGATCGTCGCAACCAAGGTCCGTTTCATCCCCTACACCTCCCACATGCGTATGGTGTGCATACGAGTCGAGCTTTACGGTTGTCCATGGACCGGTGAGTGATATTTATAACCGCCTCCTACGTCTTCCTCCCTCTTATACGTGTCCAACCCTAAATATTGAAAAGAACGCTGCCACGATTTCCAGCATTTTTATCACGTTGGTACTTTTCTTTTTATCGAATCGGAGGAAGAGAAGGAGGAGGAGAAGGAACATCTTATCGATGGAGAGGTGCGCACGAGACGACGTATTTCCCGCGCTATGTCCGTTTCCGGTTTATCATAATTCCGTTCTCTTTCCATCGAGACGATAAATCAGAGATGGAGTCAAAAATTTTGACATTAAGAATCAAGTCACTCGAATAATTTATTATTCAAAGCATCGAATAACTGCAGATAATTGTGGAAAATAATAGAATAGTAATTACGAGTAAATTTATTATTCCAGTAAGTTTTAAATAAAGTTGTTATTTACAGTAATTTTATTCTACGAAATTTCAACTAAATTAATTAATTTAGGTAACGATCAACTCTGCAATTAAATTAAAAGAGTTTGAATACGAAACGAAAGGGGGGTCTTATTCGCGAAATTGGTTTAAACGACGTGGCAATGGAATAACATGAGAAACGGAGGTACATCAAGGTCTCGTGGGCACCCTTTATCCTATCAGTTTCTTATAAGCTCGGAAAGATTCCCGGTTTCGAGTTGAAGGGAGCCGCATTACGGGGGAAGATTTACGAGCTCGATCGATCGATCGGGTGTACAGGTGTGTTGCGTTAATCTGAACCCTCTTGAAAGGATTCTCGAGAACTCCAATGTTCGTGATTATTGCCCTGGATTTGTACGGCAACTGGGCCCCAACGAACGGGGCCCCAATTTGAATCGTCGGTCACAGTAATGTAGATTTGCATTTATGAAACTTTCTATCTTTTTTCTAATTGGTAGATTAAATTCCAAATTAAAAATCTTATTATTATCTTACGTTAAATACTCGGATGATTCATTTGAGATCTAATATATCTGATCAAAATCAAATTAATTAATCAAAATTAACTATCAATCCGAATTTCAAAAAAGTTTTATATTTGAGAAATTGAAAGGAAATTTAAATCTGTATATATTCGAATCAAGAATTCTCAAATCCAATTATGAAAATCAAATTTCATCGCGCCGTCTTTTAAAATTTCTGACATTTCCTCTCTTCCTATTACTATTTCTCACTTTTTGATTCCCGCGAGTGGAAAAAGCAATTGGTAAACATTGCTATATCCCATTATTCCCATTATCGATCCCCCTTTATCGACCGCGCGCGTGGTTGAATGATAGGACGGCAGACGGTTAAAAAAGTGGTTCGAATTATCAAGTGAACGATATTTTCATTGGGGGCGTCGTTACCGGTGAAAAACAGCATCACCGTAAACGACTGCGCCGTATTCAATTTCGGTGGCAGCCGGTGGTGCAATTACTGTAACAAGAACAAAAATATTTTCCATATGCCCCGACGGTGATTGTGTAGTTGAAATTACTGCAATCGTGTCTCTCTCTACACGCGTGCACCTGTACGTATACGTGAGTATTTATATATATATATATATATATTTCTTGGCTCATTTTTTTTTCTCACCCCTTTGTTCGCCTCGCGGTATAAAGCGAAACAACACCATGATAAATATAGATACGGTATTTTTATTGCGCTCGGAATTTATCGCGCCGTTTTATCGGAAAACAAAGGAATAAAAAAAAAACGAAATCGCTGCCATTTCACTACTTTATTTTTTAATGGGATATCTGCAACGGAAAATAAGTTAGAAAAAGTATAATCCTCGTAATAAAGAATTTATTCGATAATAGCTAATTGAACATACGAGCCATGATTTAACACAATTTCTTTTACTATTTTTTTTTTTAATTTTTTAATTTTCGACACCGTTCCATGATTTCGAAATAATGAATTTTTCAGAATCGTCCAAGATAGAATTATAATTTAAGAACTTTTCGTTGAAATGTAATCGAAGTATATCGAATTATTTTTACATCCTTGATAGGATTTTTTGAGATTTTAATCGAATATAAAATGTTCCATTTTTATTCCATTTGTTAATTATGATTATATATATATTTTTTCTTTTTTTGCTAATGGTTAATACTGTCGAGCTTTTAATCTCGTTTCTTCCCAATTCTCGGCTCCGATATTCGTTCCAGTCGAACATTAAGAATGCATTTCGTTATTTTTCGCGCGTCGCCATCGAAACTTGTGCCGTGTCTTTCTTCCATATCGACATCTGTCCATTTCTTCGTCTTCGAATAAAAATTTCTCCGTACGTATCGTGAGAAACACCAGGATTTAGTGGAGCGTTGACGCTTTGATGAGGACGTGCAAAGATTAAATTATTCAATTTCTCCGGATCTCTTCAATAAAAGCTTTTCAAATTAGGAAATCAGATTGAGCTAATAAGTAGAGAAATGGATTTTTATCTCTTTTGAATCGAATATTAAATTAAATCGAGCTTTTAATCCACTCGCCAATTATTACCTTATTTGTAAACTTTCAATCCGTCAAGTGTCAAATATCTCTATATTTATCTCTATATCTTTTATTTTCGTATGATTCGCGACTAAAATCGATCGTCTTCGATTCAAGAATTTAAGATCAGTATTACTGGTTTATTAATTTTAAAAACTTCAGCCGAAACTGTCAATAATTGTTGGACAATTAACGGGTAAAAAAAAGAGATTCGTGAATTCATTCGTTTAATATCATTTACACGAAGCTTTAAACTGTCATTAAACGAATATAAAATTTTCCTTAAATCAATCCAATCTGTCAATCCGTCCAATAACATACGATCCACTTACTTTAAAATTTCTCCATTTAAATCGACATTCGACAAATCAGAATTAGATGAACGTAATTACGAGAAATTTTATCCATTATTTAATTTCATTATTTCGATTTCTTAGCTCAATAACTATAACTATAAGAAGAAAGTCGAACAAAATTCTCAGAAGAAGCCACCGTTGTCCAGATTCGAAAAAAATTTTCCTCTCTCCTTCTCTCTCTCTCTCTCCCTCTTTATTACGTACGTTCCGTTCAACGAGCCGTAATCTTATCACGATTTATAAAGCGATTTATAAAGGAAATGTCTGAAACGTCCTCCTGACGATACATAGATTCACGAGCGACGCCAACACTCGCAACATCCCCCTGTTGTTGCAACCCCTTTTTTGTTCTGGTTGCAGAGGGTCTGGTGTCGTATTCCATGCCCCAAGGAATTAAGAGGGGCTCGGAGGTTGACCTTTCCGACAGGACGTACGACGGCAGGGAAGAAGGAGGTTACCTCTCCGGGGGGCTCGGTCAACTTGTCGACGGGCAAAAGGGCCCTGACAACTTCAGATTGGACAGTGGTAACGGGAAAGGTGAGTTTGCCTCGTGCTCGAACGAGATTAACGCTACACCTTCCTCTCCCCTCTCCCTCTGATCGTGTCCAGATTAGCGCGATAGAACCGTCTTACGTTCCATCCTCGTTTCACGAGTTATCTATCGTTCTTCGTCCTTTGCTCATTGCATCGTTTTTTCCCCGTCTTTTTTCTTTTTTTCTTTTTCCTTCTCGTTTTCTCGAATCTTTATCTTCTTTTTTTTGCTCTCTTTCTCTCTCTTTTTCTTTGTTAATGGACTGTTTCCTCGAGTCTTTTTCCTTCTCATTGCTTTTTCTTTTTTTTCGTTTCGCTCGCTCTTCTTTCTCTTCTCGCTTATTCTCCTCTCTCGTTGTTTCGTTTCGGATCTTTTCTTTTCTCTTTCTTTTTTCTTTTCTTTATCTTTTTTATTCCTCTCTTTTACCTTTGTTTTTCCTTTCGTATTTCTTCTGAAGTTACGCGTAAAAGAGGATCGTTGAAATTCGGCTTGACGGCGGGAGCTAATAAGAAGGAGGAGAAAGGTAAATGTTGTGCAAGGGGGTGGAAAGAAAACAGGATCGTTTCGAGCCAACAGGTTCAATTGGTATTATTTGGCTTTTTCCCGGGGAATTAACAATATTCCTTCAACCCTGTTTTCTCGAGTGTTATTAAATCTCAATTGTAAATTTCTCTTTATTCGTTTCATTGGCGGAATTAAATTCGCCTGGATCCTGGATCGAATCGCGAATGTAAACCATCCTTCAACAACGTAAGAATAACAAAGAAATTGAGATAGAAAGAAAGATTATTCTGTACTTTTTCTGCTCACACTTTGAAAATTGTAATTAAACAAACTACGAATATTTTTCAATATCAATTTCCAGGATTTCGCGAAATATAAGAAGAATCCGATTATATTTTTCAATAATAAAAAAAAATCGCGAAAAGAACGAGAAGAATTTCTTCCTTAAGAAATTCTCCCTCCCTTCGCGCTTCGATCTTCAATTTTATAAGCAGAAGATCGAAAGTAATTCGAACGACTCTACGTCAACAAAAGCCCTCGACGGGTCAGATTCCATCGGTTTGGACGGCGAATAAAATTTTCCCCCGCGTCGATTCCAGGTGTGTAGACCTATCCTCGATAGTGATAAGAGAATTCCAAGATGCTGGGCTTCGAGGTATATATATAAGGTCGGTTGGACCCCCTTTCCTCCTCCGTGTTCCGCTCCACACTCGAATCTGTTCCAATTTACATTTATATTGAACCGCGGCCTAGACTGCGAGCCACGACTGCTGTTTACCGGCTCCCAGGATACATTTGTGTCTTTCCATTTACGGGACGGGAGGGGGGAGCTTACGTACTTTCAGCTTCTTAAACTTTTAAACCCGTCGAGACTGCGTGCACCAATCCTTCCCTCCTTCTTTATTCCCTGTTTAAAACCTTCGTCCCATTCCTGGAATCGAGGAGGACCGGATCGTTCCTCCTCCTCCTTCGTCGTGCAGCTGCATCCCTATTTCTATTTTTGTGAAAGACTCGTGAAAATACGAGGGTTCGAAAGTTCTCTCTATTTTTTTTTATCCTGTATAAGGATTGCCCGTTATATTTCTTCTTGGAATTTATTTCTTGGATATCATTTTTCCGGGAACGAATGATCGAATTGGCGAATGATATTTCATTTTATTCGTGCAATTTTCCGAAAATTGTGTAGCAAGACGAGGTAGATAAAATTCGCTTTTTCGATTATTCAGAAAGTTGTGACTTTTTTCTAACGAAAAATGTTTTTAGGTTATGGTCGAGTGATTTTGAGAGGAAGATTTTTCATCAAATTCTAACTACGTGTACCATTTTATGCAGAAAATCTTAGAATCAAAAATGTTCTATTCTCGAAAATGACAATTTATTCGAGAAAATATCAAGAAGCATCAATTCCTTTACCCAGAATTATTCTGTACAACCGTGATCGTGAGAAGTAATCGATGATTGTCAACCAATTAGAGAAAAAGTGAACTTGGGGAAATAAAAGGGCGTACGTATTTCTCTAATTAAGAGAAATAAATTTTTTAGGCCAATATCTCCCTCGTCCGTTCCTTCGAATCTGAGGAAAGAAGCTACGTAAGTTGTCCCCGCGAAGTTGAACAAACTTTCTTCAAAAATTTCCGCTATCCTATTCTCGAAAATGACAATTTACTCGAGAAACAATCAAGAAACATCAATTTCTTTACCCAGAATTTTCTATACGTACGTATTTCTCTAATTAAGAGAAATAAATTTTTTAAGCCAATCTAATATCTCCCTCATCCATTCCTTCGAATCTGATGAAAGAAACTACGTCCCCGCGAAGTTGGACAAACTTTCTTCAAAAATTTCCGCTATCCTATTCTCGAAAATGACAATTTATTCGAGAAACAATCAAGAAGCATCAATTCCTTTACCCAGAATTATTCTGTACAACCGTGATCGTGAGAAATAATCGATAACTGTCAACCAATTAGAGAAAAAGTGAATTTGGGGAAATAAAAGGGCGTACGTATTTCTCTAATTAAGAGAAATAAATTTTTTAGGCCAATATCTCCCTCGTCCGTTCCTTCGAATCTGAGGAAAGAAGCTACGTAAGTTGTCCCCGCGAAGTTGGACAAACTTTCCTTAACGTCGATGCTCCCTCGTCGCATTCCATCCTCGTTAATAAGTTTCCACTTTTGGATTGGAATCGGGAGAAGCGGGAAACGTCATCGCGGAGTGAGTAATTAGGTCATTAGGTAATAACTTTCGGATTGCAGTTTAGCAAACGTGAAGGCGAGGACGGGGGCCGTTTCTGATTCCAATATTCCTCCCTCTCCCCGCCATTTCCCTTCCCCCGAGTCTCGACGAGATCGCCCCTCGAATTAATAAATTTTCTTGGTAAATTGTTTCTGAAAAACGAATCGCAACTTGTTACCATTTGCGAAGGTACGTACGGCCCTCTTTTGTACAAAGTTAGGCGGCGCTTCGATGCGAATTTTTATGGGAGGAATCGGAGGGAGATTGAATTTTTTTTCCTTTTTTTTTATCGATAAAATTATCGAAAAGAGTAATCCGTTTATTCGGCGAACTTGTTATCCCGCCTTTCCGGTTTTTCATTGATTCATTTTCATGGTGATTATGATGGTATTCAGGTTAAATATTTTAATTGGTGGTGGTTATTAAAAGTAAATCAATTTATCGAGTCGGATTTCTTTTTTTCTTTTTTAAATATATCGAGTTTCTGGAACTAGGTAGTTTCTGGAAATAGTTTCCAGTGGTTCTTGGTGGCGCAATCAAAATTGAGTGTGATTCTACATGTAGAGATAAGTTGAAAAGAAGGAATAACATTTTCTCGTGTGAGAATTCGTTTTCGTGGAAATCGAGTTTGAAAACTTGTCAAATGTAGAAGAATTCTCAACTGAATGGAGATACGAAGGATTCCACGTACGAAAATAAATAAAGAGTGCGGAGTAAAAATTGCATTTTCAAATTCTGTTCTGTTTTTTAACCGGGGAAAAAAAAAAAAAAAGAATGGAAATTGAATAGAAATAATCGGAATATATATGTACTCGAATATGTATCGAAATTTTATTTCGTAAAAAGCTAATACGGAAATGAAAAAATTTTCCATTTCATTTCGCATAATTCTCTATCGATAGTTCATTTCCTCCCCCTTCTATCCAGTCCCAGAATTAACAAATTTTTTTTCGTACGATCAGTTTTGAAAACTCGATTTTCACGATCACGCGTTCGACATCAACTATTCTTCCTAATATCTCTATCGATTTCGTAAAAAAGAGAAGGAATATTCTTTTCGAACGTCAAATCTTTTTTAAAGAATGAGAAAAATCTATCCATTTATCATCATAAAGAAAAACAATGCTTATTAACAATTATTTGTTAAAAACAAAAATACTGTATCACGCGACATTAAAAATTCATTCGATCATTTTCATTATTTAGGAAGAATCGTAACGATACGTTCCCTCCTCATTTGCCTCGTATAAATTCGCCTTGCAAATCGATAACACGCGAATATCGTTACGTGTACCGTTTTACGGCCGGCATACGCTCGATCGTGTAGTTTGAGGACGGTTTAAGTGAGAAAATCATCGTGCTGCGGAGAGTTCACGGCGCAGTATATATCCATGAGCACGGTGGTTATCTTACGACCCCTCTGAATGTTCAGAATTGATGGTAGATAGCGGTCGAAGGCGGCGACGACAGGAAACTGGAAACTATTTACTCGAGGGACGATATTAAGGGTGGGGTTTATAGGAAGGCGGATAGATCAGAGCGATATAATACCGGTGTACGGGTCGGGAGAACATTGTTGGGAGGGATGGAGGAAAGCGGGGGAGGGAGAGGTTGGAAGGAAAATTCGAGCGAAGCTGCCCATCGATACCGAATTGAAACGAAACTTTTTAACTTTTAATAACTTTTAACACCTATATAGTAGTAAAGCTCGACTCATTTCTTTTACATCGTGCGAAAATAGAATTCTTTCGCTCCCCTGTTTGGGATCTCCCTTTCGCGTGAATAATGAAAATAAGAATCTAATAAAGACTTTTAAAATTTATTTCGCTCTCGACAATCGAGATCTATAAGTTGAGATATTATGTATGAAAAATTGAGACTTTGAACGACATTATTTATTCGTTTTAAAATTTAAAAAAGCAATGAACGTTTAGCAAAAATAATTGACGACGATTAACTCGACTCACGGAAAATTGATTATTTTAATTAGGATATGATAGCATCTGAAATTTTTCTCTTTCTAAAGAAATTATTTTTTTAGGTCAGATGGAAACTTCTCGCAGAATTCATCTCGTGAGCGAATTCGGGTGGAATTTGGAAAATCGCGCGCGGACGAAAGTTCGTTGGGGAGACCGCAGGCAGCGTCCGGTTAAAGCGGAA
>NW_006263630.1:830812-833017 GCF_000469605.1 Apis dorsata | reverse complement strand
GAAAAAAAAAAAAAAAAAAAAGAACGTGTAACTCGCGGTCGCGGCCGGCTTTAGGGTTATTGCAGTCCATTTTCAATCCCTGCGCTTCCCATGGGGGATCGGTGTGTTCGTGGTGTACGCTCGAAATCGTGGTATCTGACGGTATGATCCGTGCAATAACTGCCGCTGCGGCTCCATCCCCCAAAACTCTTCCATTTTCACCGTGTTTCGTTAACCTTGCGGCGCGTATCCACCGACACATTTTAAATGGATTCCAGATCCATAGGTGTACGCCCGAAAAATAGGTTTCGAGCCGGGAATCGGGTCATCGAAAGGGTAATAAAATCAAAATTTAAATCAAAATCAGTTTAAAAATCTTCGAAACAATAAAATTACGAGCAATATTTTTTCTAGAAATAAACGTATCGCATAAGTTTCTTTAAAATCCTATTAAAAATAGGAAAACTTTGAATGATTGTAACTTCGAAAATAATGATTTTCTATCAATGGACCAAAGATCGTTGGAAGCGCGAAACTTTGATCTTTAAAATGCTTTTTGATTTATTCCGATACGACTTCCGGTTTCAGAGATATCGTCGTGTAAAGAAAAAGTAATTTTTAATCGTTTATTATTTCCGTCCTGGTCTCGCGTTCCTCGCTTGTACCTTGTCTCATAACCTATTCCAAACTTCAGACAAGTGACGGATTCCTGGAAAAACATATACAATTCTTAGACGTAATACGCAATTCCAAGAAGAAACGTGGTCACGATCTATTCATAGTCTCCGTGAAGTGCTATAGAAACTTTAAGCGCTTATATCTCGGCAACCGATTGTGATATCGAGATGAATCGAAAAGTGACTTCAATGGCATAGTTTCCTCTATTTACTGAGTAAGTTTTAAACCCAAAATTTTTAGATTCTCCTCACGTTTTTTATACGAAAAGTTGAAGTTGATATTTGCGAGACATTTTCCTGAATTGAATGATGCTGTTATTGTTATATAAAGTACATTATATGTAATATAATATTCTCTGTATCATAGAATATTTGAACACGATTTAGATATCTAAAAATCCGCTGTCTAGCGATTAATATTCGTACTTTTAGGCGAGTAAATCGATGCTGGCCTACAAGGATAATCCGAGGAAATTAGCAAGAATGGTATATAAGCCGACGAATATAAATTAGGGGGCGCTTTTGCCTTCGTTTGGTTACGTTGCTTGTTTCTGAAACTTGAGAACGGTGAGTCGACGAGGCTTTCGGCGAGTCACGAAGGTTGATTGTTAATCGGCGCTAGGATTGGAGGAAGGTGTGGGTTGGTCGGAGAAAAGTTGGGTAAGCTGGGAGGGGAAGCAAGGACGTTTCGTGCGAGGCGTTTTAGCTGACTCGTTAGTAAGGCTTAACTTTGAGAGTAAGAACGTTTCGTGTCTCCTTTGGTTTCTCTTTTTCGTCACATGTACACGGAGTGGCCTACTTAACACTGAGATTGAAACAAGTCAAATTAACTATTTTCCAAATTTTTTATTTCTGCAATTACTAAAAAGTACTGCAAGTACTTTTAACGAAATTAATATTGGCCTTTATTCAAACAATAATTACACTTCGATTTAGATTTATAGAATTATAGCTCTAATGTTCAACAAATCACAATTTTTCAAGGAGCTCATATTGAAGTAAAAAAGTTCAATTCGTTCGACAATGAAACGAATCAACTTTTAACAAAAGATTCTTATTTGAATGGAACAAGGAACGATATTTAGAAATTAGAAGCGATCTAGAGGAAAGGGTAAAATGGAAGAGAAGGATTCGTTTCGTTCCAAATCCATTAATGGTCTTGTCAGTAACATATCACAGGAGAGGAGGAAGAATTGGTTGATCGAATTGGTAGATCGAGATTCGAAACGAGATTTTTCATTTGTGGACCGATCGCGCTGGCAATCGCGCTATCAGCTCTGCCTTTCCGCTCCCACACCTTCTGCGCCAATCTATGAAAAATTTTTGAATTTACATTTTTTCGAATCTCCCTTTCGAACATCCAACTCGTAATCGCCACCATGGATAGATCATAAACTTGATTCCCTTCTCTACTGCCATAATAAATTACCGAATCCATCTTCGCCTCATAATACGCAACAATATTTTAACAAATGCAACAAAGCAAGCTGCGTACAATTTTCTCCACGTGAACTCGGCTTAACTCGAGTAAAATAATTCAAAAAATCGA
>NW_006263630.1:825122-830718 GCF_000469605.1 Apis dorsata | reverse complement strand
AAGAAACAACAATTTTCTCCACGTGAACTCAGCTTAACTCGAGTAAAATAATTCGAGAAATCGAGGTGTAAAAAAAAGACTATGAACAAAAAGGAAGAAACAACAAGAAAATTGTTCCCCCAAGAACTAAAGCCGAGATGTTCAAATTCGAGGAGCGCGAATTGAGTGGCAGATTGCACGGAACGCCTACTATTTCGCGTTCAGCCGGCGATTAATTAAGGCAACATTCAAAGACCAGCTGTCGTTCGGCCGAAAATAGGTTGGGCGGCGTTGAAAGGACATCGCGCAATTTGCAACAAACGCGTTCGCGTTGGAACAATTTGTTCGTTTGATAGGGGAACGGGGCCCTGCGGCGTTCACGCCACACGGAAGCCAAACAAATTTCCGCGTCACGATTATTTATGTTACACACATTTTATTGTCCCGTTTATCGGCGTCCCTCCAATCGGATCCCCCCGACCACGTAGTAATTTTTTCGGATCCCGAAAATGCAAGTGTTCCCTCGTTTCTCGAACCTCGTTCCGCGTGTCGTTGGTGAAAAATAAATGCATGTACGCACCTGGAGGCGAGGATAGGTACGGAGAAAGGAAGAAAGAAGTTTTGTACGTTGATTGTACGTTGGATGAGCACGCGATAATTTTGAATTGCGTCGAGAGATGAAATTTGTTACGATACTGGAATTAGTAAGTTTATTGTGATTCTTAATATATTAAATGTAGAGAGAAAAAAAAGGGTTTTTTATTTTAGGTATGAAATTTTGTACGAGTATTGAATTGAATTTTCCTATTAATATATATACTTTCGATGTGTCTCGATTAAACTTGTGGGTAAATTTGCAATAAATTTTTTCGCATAGAATGAGAATCATTTATCAAATTTTACTTACATAAAGAATATTAAAATATATTTCGATTGCTGAAAGGAGAATATTTTACTTTCCTATTAACGAAATATGGTGATATTCTTTTGCAAAAAAAAAAAAAAAGGAAAAGAAAAATTGGACACCTGCATATAATATAATATTGAAAAAAAGGGGGGAGAGGAACGGAAAGGGAGAAAAAAAAAACGTACATTTGTATGGACTGGCGGGACTGAAAAAACAGTGGACCGTTCAATTGTGTTACAACCGATCGCGAACGTTGTTAAACTCGAATTAGTCGCGGATTCGATTTTTATCGGGCGCCACTGCGTCGAACGGTGGACGCTTCTTGATTCATCGATTCATCGCGATTGTCGAAGGATCGATGAAAAGACATTTTGTTTTTTTTTTTTTTTTTTTTTTTTTTTTTTTTTTTTTAAAAAAATTTTTTTTTTTTTTTTTTTTTTTTTTTTTAAAAAAATTTTTTTTTTTTTTTTTTTTTTTTTTTTTTTTTTTTTTGTTACATTGTGCGGTGGAATTGTAACGAGGCTGGATTAAAACTGTGAGACTGATCGAATGTTTTCACTCTTGTTCCAATTTTTTTTTTTTGATTCTTTTCAAACGAATTTTCGTTTCGTTGTTTCGTTGTTCAACGACGACGAATTTTTTTTCCATTTCTTTTTCTTGTCCGTTTCAGGATACGAATGGGTCGGTTGGAGAAACGACACGCCAAGCATGCTCGGTCGCCCCGTTGAAATTACCTTCGAGTTCGATTATTCGAGAAACTTCACTGCCATACACCTGCACATGAACAATTACTTCACCAAAGATGTGCAGGTACGTTGAATTTTCGAATTCACTGCTAAATCGTTCGACTATATTTTCATTCAACCGATAATAATAATTGTATCGTTCGATGTTTATCATTGCCTATCATAAAATCCAAATAATCTAACCAATTACGATATTTACGATAATCGTTCGATATATGCAGAGAAGACAGTAGAAAAATTATAGAGACAACGGAAGAAGAACTTTTCCATCCCAACTTCTTTACTCCTTCCATCGAATTTCTATAATCCTTTCAACGCACGCTCCATTTTTTTTTTTAGGTCTTCTCCTACGCAAAGGTTTATCTTGGCGCCGGTGGGAATCAGTTCAACGGGGAGCCTGTCCATTTCTCTTACATACCGGACCTTGTGTTGGAACAGGCGCGCGACGTTACCATAAAGCTTCACTCACGAGCTGGCCGTTTTCTTAAGCTTCAATTGTACTTTGCGGCACGATGGATCATGCTCAGCGAAGTAATCTTTGAATCGGGTAAGGCTAAACACGATAACCGAATTTATCCCAATAAAAATTTTATATTCCATAACGTTCCCCCACAAGATTGTTTCCTTGATCTTTTTCGAACGTGTGAAGTTCAATTTAATAATAAAAAAAAAAGAAACAATAACGTTCAAAGAAACAACAATGGTAAAATTAATAAAAAAAGTATACATTTTTTGTGAAAAGAAGCAGTCGAATATTTCATCGATATCGTTATACAACGAAATAACTGTTCCTTCCAACGATACAAATTACAACCATCGTTTATCCATCTTTTCTCTCCCACGTTATCTCGAAGAAAAAGTGTCTCATTCGCGTCACTCTTTCCCTGAGTTCGCGCGAGGGATGAAACGATAGGAGGGCGAAAATAGGAAAAAATATCTCGCCGGTGACGAAGATAAGACGAGAAAGGGATCGGTGGAATCGTGATAGCAGGGGATATCAGGAGCGAAATAAGTTCACACACAGGATTTCAAAGCTGCCACGCTTCTTCCACCGCATCCGGCGCGCTTTTCGAACCTGGTGTTCGCGATCACTTTGGATCAAGGAACGGATGAGCTCTGCGCGTGTGGATCGTTCGATTTCCAATTTCGGGTGACATCGTCCGTCACGTGGATGGTGATAGTGGATCGTTGGAAAAAGATGAGGGATAATCGGGCAGCCGCTGTCGACGATACGTCAGAACAGAACGTTCACTTGGATGGGACAATGGGTTCTCGAACGTGGCTCGTCCGGAGAAATCGTGATAGAAACCCTTATTCGTTATAAATCGAAGGTGTTTTCGAAGGTGACTGGTGGTCTCGTGTCGCGAGATTTTTCATTCGTTAAAAATTTTTCTTTTAACAGTCTGTGTTTTATGTATTTGAAGTACAGCAAAATTTTTAGTTTTTTTTTCATTAGATTTTAATTTTAAAACGAACAAAATAGTTTTCATCAAAAATTATTCTTAAATAGCAAGAGATATTGTTGAATTTAATTGTTGGAAATGATATTTTTTTAAATGTTAATTCGTTAATTATGCCAAAAAAATTGATTTATTTCAGTTATTATAAAAAAATTTATATAGAAATCATGAATCTCTATGTATAATTACTATCTCTAATTTATTAACAAAATTTTCAAAGAAAAGCATTTAACCCAACGCGTAAAAATCACTTGATGCTTTCTTTTGAACAGATTAATTAAAAAATATTTCCAAATATATTTATAACATTTCGTGTTGAAATTTCAAAATCGATTTTCTCGCTCGCGTTGCTCGACTCGAAGGCATCGGATGTCGAGGAAGTGGGTGGAAACATCCGTGGCACGTTGCGCGAATCGGAGCACGTGGCCGCGAAGCAGAAACGAAACTTGGCACAGACGCACATATTCGAAAACTTTGATTCCCTTGGTGAGCATCGAAACCGTCGTTAATCATTCCCTCGATCTTCTCTTCCACCCCTTCCCTTTCTCCAAATAACTTCGATTGCTCGCCATCGAAGCGATTCGAATTCCTCCTTCCTCCTTGTCCGCCTCGATTCGCGCCATTTTACTTTTTCCAAACGTGGCTCGAATACTTCCATCATATTTTTTGATTAAGAAACAGATTGAAGTAAAGATTATTATTTTGTAGAAAAAGAAGAACTCGTGTATAATGATGTGATTCGATAATTTATATTTTTGGTCAACTTTTATAATCGGATTGGAATTTAATTTAACTGATGAATTTTGAAGTTGAGAAGTTCTCAAGTTGAAAATAGATGGATAGATTTGTATTTTGAATAGAAGGATCTATTTTTTTCGAATTTCAATTAAAGAATAAAGATTCGAGTCCAATATGGCTAATGTATGAATTAATATTTTATTTTAAGAAATATTAATGATGTGAAAAATTAATTAACCAATTTAGATTAATCTCATTTTCATCTCGTATAAGAATATTTTTTAATCGCGATAATCTTGAAGAAATACCATCATGCTTATAAAATTTCACATTCCAATTTATTTTCAATCGCGATCAATAAACATTTTAATCGATAAAAATTTTAAAAAGATATTCTTTTCAAAATATCCTTATTTCTGATGAAACGAAACTCACGATTCCTTTGATGGGCGAAAATTTCATTAGTCTTCTATCCCTGATGCGCAGTAATCTCCGAATGGAACAACACCGACGATGAAGAGCCGAGGAACAAGAGCGCCATTGTATCGGCGACCGGCATCCCCTATCAGAATAACGAGGGTCCACTGCAGAGAGACGAAGTAAAGGCCACTTTTAATAAGGAGGAAAACAACGATAATGCTCGTAAGTCTACCACCAGAGTCGGTTTTCTCCTATTGTTGCATCGAAGGGCTCCTCTCGTAATTTTCCACGTGATTTCCACTCTTCTCTCTTCTCCCCCTTCCTCCCCGACTTTTCCACTTTTTTGCTCTTCCGAGTCTGCAAGCTTCGAAAATTGAATGCCGATCACGAACGACCTTTTTCTTTCCCTCGTCCGCTTTTTCTCCCTTTTATTTCTCTCGTTCCTTTTATTCACGATCGTGCTCGCGATCTTTCGTCGCGGAACGATCCTCTCTCTGTCGACCTGTTGAAGAGAAAGAAACAAATAAAATAAAAAAGAAAAAAAATAAAATAAAATTTCGATCTTCAACGACTTCTCGTCGGACAATTTTTAAAATCAGAGGTTGATCGTTGGCTGAACCGGTTCAAGAACGGATCGAACAATACCTCGAAATATGTCGAAATGCAGAGAAACGAACGTTATCGATTTTGTAAAGAAATAATCAAAATGAAATATTTTCAGGACGTTTACGTTTTTAATTGGAAATTGATTTTTGACTAATTTTAATTTAAAATTTACGTGTTGCAACTGTCAAATTTATTTTTAACTTTTTATTTTATCATAATTCAAGAAGGAAAATTAAAAATATATACATTTATATTTAATTTTTGATGTTTTATTTTAAAATAAATTAATGTCGGAAATAAGTATTAACGTATGCTCGTAATTATTTGTTGGATTTATTGTAAAAAAAACGAAAAATATTTTATATAGGACTTATAATTTTGAGGGGGATATTTAACAGGATTTCGAATAAAAGAATTATATACGTTGAAAACATTTTGTTTTATACATGTCAAAACGTTTAAATAGAGTTATCAAAACGAAAGGAAAACGACATAAAATATTAAAATCGTACTTTCGTGCAAATTTAATACGCAAAATATTTCTGTTTCATAAAATATCTATGCGAATGATGTGAAAATTTATGAATGTGTAAATAAATCCACGTGAAAAACTTTGTTTCAAATCTATTGCGCGAATAAATACTCGCTACATTGTTGCGAAAAAAAATTATTTATTTATAACAACATACAATGAACATAAAAATTCAATATCATAAGCGGTTCCAGTGATATCATATGCA
>NW_006263630.1:818211-824948 GCF_000469605.1 Apis dorsata | reverse complement strand
AAAAAAAAAAAAAATTATTTCGTCAAAAAATTATCGAGATTAAAATAAATCCTTAACTTCTTTCACGATTCACCTTCTTTCAATTTCCATTCTTCGCACAAAATGAAACTTTTGCACAAGTTTTTCACTTCTACAAAACAACATTATACACATATAGATAAACATTCTTCAAAATAAATCGCATTTCCAATTCTTTCCAATTCAATACTCGCCCCCCTCCCCCCTTTCAGAGTCATCATTTTAACGATACACAGCACATACATCGATTCACGGGGAAATTTCAAATTGAAAAATTTCGTTTCCCCAAAAAGGGAGCGCGACGACGATAAAAGGCTTTCGAATTGCGCGCGAATAAAGGCGCGTTTCTAAAGTGTTTGCACGGTTTCCTTTTAATGCGCTGTAACCGAGGTGTTCTCAAAAATGCTCGCTCGAAAGAAACGAAGCGGAAAAAGAACAGGGATACCCATCGTGGCCTCTGTAAACCGATAACGTAGCCACGCTTCTCCTTTTGTTTCGCCATCCTCGCCATTTCGCCAACAGGCGAAATCTAATTAATTTCTTTCCTCCCGCTACCATCGTCGGGGGACCACTTTGAGACGAAGTGTTAAAGGAAATAACTCGAAGGTAGTGACCGACATTCTTCCATCCGGTAAACCGAAACCCTTTTGTGCTCTGGAAACTCGTCCCTTTGCTATCCGTGCCCCTGCATTAACTTTAATTGATCGTTATGGCTTCTTTTCTCTCGATCCACTCTCCAATGAACGAATCGAATTATATATTTTCTTCGTCCGCGATTCGATTACCGGCCCCGTTGATTGCTTTCAGAACCTACGTATAACAAGATATTTATGGAGCAGAGGTTCTGCCTCTTGCTCGTGAGAATTAGATATATATATATATATATATTATATATTTGCTTTTGATTCTTGTTTTTATTAATCCTTGTAATTGCAAATTTTTTTGTTTTGAATTATTAGAAGATTTGCAGAATGTTTTGTATTTTTATAAAAATATAAAGTTAAATATTTTGAACTCGAGTTTTGAATAATATCATTTCTATGGGGGGAGGAAAAGTAGGTAATGTTTTCTGTAAATAAGAAAAATTGGCTCTATTTGGTTTGTTTAATGAAAATTAAAGACGATATATCGCTCTATTTATTTTGATCGTAAGTAGAGTTTGCATCCAAAGTTTAATCTCTCTAAACCTTTTCTTCTGTAAAGTTTAACCCCTTGGGGCCGGTCTAAAAGAATTTCTAGCGATACAATTTCTTCACCCATTTCATTCACGCAATCGTTTCAATGAGAATTTTAAAAATTATAATAGGATGATGGACACAAAGTACTCATGCTTTTGTTGTTGTCGAAGAATTAATCCTAATTAAACTGTTAAACTTTCATTCACCTGTTAAACTTGCTCAAGACGAAAGAAGGATCGATCTCTCGAACGAGGGGGGTGAAACAGAAATAATAATCGCAAAGTAATTATAAACTCTGAAACTCCTTTGCCCCGTTACAACAACCTGGAACACTTTGCCACATCGCCAGAAGGAAAATTAAAAGCCTTGAATCTATAATATGCGTGCTCCAGATTCAGTTTTCCTCTTTTTTTTTTTTTTCAAAATGATGAAACCAATACTTCCGTTTTGCAAAAGCGGAAGAAGCGTTACAAGACGTATAACGTTTGCGCTTCTCTTCGTTTCGACGCGAGAAACAACGAAATAAAAGTCGAAGCAGCTCGAAAAATTTCTTTCGAATGGATAGAAACAATGAAAATAATAAAAATATTATTTATATATTATTTGTTCGAATCGGTTTGCTTGCTTTCTTCCTTAGGTTAAGATTACGTCAAGATTATGTCATTTCGTGAAATAATTTATATAGGTTCTGGAGGTTATCCCAATCGAGGTAACACATGCCTAATAAATGTTAAGACCTTTAGCTGATTGCGTGCGATTATCGCTAAGCCGATCCGATATCTGATTATGTCACGAGTCGTGTCTTGGGATCACAGTTGAGGTTTAAACAGAGATCCTACGAGATTCAATAAATATACACTTGACATTCTATTAATACACACATATATATTCACGTCACAATATAATTTTCGTAACTCGATAATAAAAAAAAAGAAAAAAATAGGAAAAGCTTTTTACAGGAATGATTGTTGACAAGGTAGTGGAAACAATAAATAAACGCATTAATTTGGCTGAACACGTGTTTAACAAAAGTAATTGCGTCTTCTTATTACAATATATTTGATATCGCTGATAAGGTTCAATAATAAAATAAAATTGTGTGATTTTTAAGTAAACTTTAACGATGATTATTTGCAACAATGATTAATTAAATATCTTCGATAGTACTGATTACAAAAAAAATGTTTAATTCAAAAAAAATTTTTTTCATCAAAATTACGAGATAATTACCACTCAATTTCTTCCCTTCTTCTAATTTTCTTAAAAAAAGGAAAACAATTATTTCGATCACTCAACGTACATATCTACAATAATTAACTCTCTCGTTTTTCTCTTATTTTTCTAATTTCCGTAATCCAGCAATCGTTATCCCATCATCATCGGGACACATCGTTGAATGACATCGAAAACGACAGACGGTGGACATTCGATCCCGCAATAAAAGCAAATCGATCGATAAAGCGGCGATTGATCGTGATCCAATTACGGGGGAGCACGGTGAACGCAATCATCATTATCGAGGCATCGCGCGTTATGCGAGGCTGCCTTCGCGATAATATCCAGCGTGATAGGTCGTGTACTTTCCCGCATTATGCGGTACACGCGTGCAACGGCGTAAACGTTTCCACGCTGTTCGTAAACGCATCGAAAATCGGACGCGCGCAAAGAACGTTTTGCTCTTCTTCGTTAACTCGCATCGATTGGTTACTGGATGGAGAATAAGATCTTATCGTGATTACATGACATTAAAAGCGTGAAAGGGAATGATGATATGAAATAGTTACGCGGGAAATGGTGATTTGTCTCGATACAAATGTCTCCAATGTTAATTGAAGCGATGTTTTATTTTATCTTATTTTATCTCAAGAAAAGTTTCGTTTCGTCAATTTCGCGCATTGAATTGTTTGTCGAACAGAAGTATGCTTATCTTCAATAATGTATTCGAAATAAATAAGTATACTGAATATAATTTGAGTAAGATCATTGTCGATCAGAGGTATCGATCTTTATTTTTAATACGGTATAATTCATAGATCGATTTCGCAATTAATATTGAAGTTTTTGATCATAGAATTGAGAAGTAATGTATATGGACGTTGCAGTTCCAGACAAAAGCAAGGAGCCAGAATCGAGGCAGTTCGTCGGCCTGGTTATCGGTATATTAACCACTGTGATCGTGATGCTTCTGGCGGCAATCACGTTCATTTTCTACAGGAATCGAAGGCTGAAGGCTGCCCTCGCGCCTTCGACGTTTTACGATCAACACGGCGACTTGAAGGTAAGATAAACTTCTCTCCCTTATTTTTACTCAATATCTTCTCCGCTCTTTACACAGAATTGTTATCGTAACGATATTAACTCTCAACGCGAGTGCTCGAATACTTAAATATAATTATTTTATTCGATACTTTGCCCAACAGAAAATTATCCATCCGTCCACGCGCCTTTTCTTTCCAATTTTCCAAAATATAATTCCAAGCGAAATCGCGGCATAAACACACGCAGCATAAATAAAGGATCGTGCAAACAGCGCGGAACAGCGTGGAATTCAATCAGACGGTTGAATCCATCGTTTAAAACTTTCGAATTACTTTCCGTTCGAAAGTTTACATTAGCCAAGTCTCGTTTAAAATCCTTACAAACAAACCGCATTTATTTCTCCTCCCCTTTCTTTCTTTCTTTTTTTTTTTTTTTACTCCGAGTACTCGATTTCACGCTGTTACTACACACTGTCTCGCCGAGAGCTCTTCTTTCAGATCGAATAAAAAGAAGAGGAGGAGGAGGAGGAGGAGGAAAAAAAAGAGGAAGAAAACGAAAAAGAAAATTAAAAGAATGGTTAAAACAATTCGAGACCTTGGCGACTTTCGATCGAAACATCGACCTCGTTACCTATCGGTTTTAATTCGAAACCAGCAATTCGCCAAACAGGATCAACACGATGATCACGTTTCAGAGATTTCTTTTCCTTTTTTTTTCTTTTCTTTTTTTTTCTTCTCGAGTCGCGGATTCATTTCGAGTCTAATAAAGCGAATAGCGCGAGGCTATTTGCTCTCCTCCCCTTCCTTCTCGCGAGGAAGGTGCGTTCGACGACGAGGAAGGCTTTTGAGCAATCATGGAGAACCGTCTTAGCAGCGTTAGACGCGTGATGGAAGATGTGACGGGATGGAGAAAGGGGGAGGGGGAGGCTGGTCAAATATTTTCTTTGGACCGGGCAAAAGGACAAATGGGATTGCGCCATCGATGATCGAAGACGGGGAGGAAAAGAGGTATCCTCGATAAATAGCCGGGAGCCGCGTAACGAATATATTTCTCATAGGACGTTTTAATTGTGATAAGACGTATATCGAGTTTATTGGAATTAAAAGTAAACACGCGATGGACACGCGTGAAAGTGAAGAAAGGAAAATAATCCTTCTAATCTTCGAATGTTATTACGAATATTATTTTAAAGATTTTAAAATAAATCTAAAAAAAAATACTTCAGATTATTGCAAATAACATAGAACGGAATTGTAACAAATAAATCTTTCAAACGATTTTCATTCCGATGAAAATGAACTACGTCAGCACGGTCCGAGTTAAGCTCGAGCGTTTACTCTACTCTTTGCCAAACGAAATAACTAAGTGACGCCAAATTGGAGGCGACATTATCCAAGACATTGCATCCTCTCAGGAATGCGTACCTATCCATCTTTCTCAACGACAGAATACTTCTCTGTTCGCCATGGACCACCCATTCGTTCGAGAGTCGCTCGAAAAAGAGAAAAGGAGAAAAGAAAAAAACAAGAGAGACGAGAGAAAAAGAAATGGATCGTCGAAAATCCGAGAGGAGACTCGGCCACTTTTGGAAAGGGGAAATGGCGCGTGCGTAAATTCCAGTTGCTGTAATACCGAGAATTATTAAAGTTTTATATTTATTGTCATCCACAGTTGGTCTAGGCCCCTCTTTGGCGAAAAGAGGGCGCCACTCTCTGTCCGCGTAATGAGACCGCGAAGACGGATCCACTTTGTCCCCGGGAAAAAAATTAATTACCGCCGTTAGAGGAGAGATCCGCCGGGGCGGAGGGGAAAAGGGGAGGGCGAAATTGGAGACGATGGAATTCAACGCTCTCGCTTTCCATTGAATTTATGAAATGAGACGCGTACCGGCCAGGAAATATGTAAATGATGGGGTGAAATTGGTATTTAACGAAGCAACGGATGCGAATGAAAGTGGGGGAGGATGGGTTCCGCGTGAAAATGATGTCGAGGACTTGTTCGTTTAACGAAATTTAACGATTCTCGTGTACGATATATCCTGAAGATTTTTTTTTTTTGTGATTGAACTTTTTTTTTTGCTTCACTTGTGAGGTCATTTTTCTATTCTGGAAATTTTAAAGGGAAAAGATTGTAAAAAAAAGATTGTATGTTGATGTAAAGTGTTGCAGTTTCAGATTTGTATGGATAGGAAGATGTATACATACGTGTGTGGAATTGATTCCTGAAAGTGCAACTTTTGTTTTCGAGGCAAGCATATTGTACAAGAGTGAAAAGTAGATTTGAGTTCGTATAAAGAAAGATGTACAGGTTATTACAATAGCTAGTCGCAAGTTCAAAGGAATGAAAATTGTACATTTATTTTTATTCATCTTTGTTATTTAAAGATTATTTATCAATAGATGAGGGATCAATTTGGGTGAGTAGATCCAAAATTAAATGCAAATATTCGTATAAAATCGAAATATAATTAATAGAATAATTAATTTTCCTATATCGAATTTCATTAATAAGTAACAATTAATATTACGCGTATAAATATTAATAAAGTTTAAAATGGAATCCAGGGCAGATTGAAAAAAAAATTATTCCGGATAAACAATAAAAATTTGATTTCCCCATATTAAATTTCATTTGTTTAAATAAAAATCAACCTTATATGTTAATAATAATAAAATTTAAACCACATATTAAACGAAATCTTGAAAACTTATTGTAAATACTTTTTCTGCGTTGTCAAATTCAATTTAATTCTAAATATCATTTAATTTTATATATGTAGATGATAGAATGTTTCGATATTGGACGAGAATTAATCGCTAAGTCTCGAGTAATCGTCCTGTTATCGGCAACAAAGGAAATACTAAGTGACCTGTAGTGGTCGCAAGTGTATTAATAACAAGCTTTGGATGAATGGACAGCTACGAGCCTTCGATCCCATCTCTGAAGTGTACCTACAGAGGGCAGTAATTAACAGATTGTTGAACGATGGGAAATAATGGAAGCCAGGCGATGGCGTGCAATTCTCCCTAGACGCTTTCGAAATGTGTTCTAAGCAACGGGTTGAATCTTAAGACAGCCACGGTACAATGCTCTGACATTTACAATTAGAGACTGGGTTATATTAAAACGGGTAATAAACATTAATTAAATTTCCACGTTTCTAGTGGAATGCGCGATTTATCGTTGAGGAAAGCTCGAATTATCGTTCCCACTGCTGTTCACTTGCGAGCAGACGCGAGACAAAGGGTTTTGCAAAATATTTTCTTCGCAAATCAAATATTT
>NW_006263630.1:809284-817945 GCF_000469605.1 Apis dorsata | reverse complement strand
TTTTTTTTTTTTTTTTTTTTCTCTAGTCGTTATAAAGAAATATAAAATAAATCATTTCACCGGATACGTGAAATATGACTACGAGAAATTCAAATTTATTCTACTGTAAAGTATACTGCATGAAAAGGTAATGAAAAAATTACAAACAAACTTGGTCGAGATACTGGAGAATTTTTCTATTCGTGTATTCTTTCCACCAGTCTTTTGGAAAAAAATTTATTCAAAAAGAGAGAAAAATTACAAACAAACTCGTAAGATACTAGAATTTTATTTCCATAAAATACGAATATTTTTCTACTATCTTTAAAAAAAAAAAAAAAGACGATACAAAAAATTATTCAAAAGGGATAAAAATTACAAACTCAGATAAGACTAGAATTTTATTTCCACGAGGTACGAATATATTTCTCTATACCGTCATTTTCAAAAAGAAAAACAAAAAATAGAGAAACAAAAAAATTATTCAAAATAAAAAGAAAAAGAGGTAAAAATTACGTGCATATATAACAAACTCGGACAAGATACTAGAATTTTTTATTTCCATATAAATTATTCCTTTTTCTGCCATCCTTCCTCAAAAAGAAGAAAAAAAAAATATCCATTTACCGAACCATATTCTTTCACCAAAAAAAAAAAAAAAAAGAAACTACGAAAAATAAAAAACATAGAATACCAAGCATAGAGAATTTAGCAGGAGGGACGCAGCTAATCTCCTCATCGGATCATTAGAGAAAAAGACAAAAGCCTTTCCAGTGGGGGTGGGCTCGCATTTATTACGAAGGACCACTCCCGTTAAAACCGCTCTCCCCCCTGTTTTTCACCCTTCGAGTACACGAACCAATATAATTCCCGGTGAATAAATTTTTTTCTCCCCCCGGCTTCGAGCTGACTCCACTTAATTAAAAGAGGCGCTCGTATGAGCCCATTGTCGGCGCGAGACGTGCGTTATCTAGCTCGTTCGCCAGCCTGTAAGCAAGGCCTGTGTACACACGTTCCTCTTCTCCTTCACGACGCCACTCCCGACATTAGCCACCTGCTACTTGTCTCGCCTTCACGTTGTCGCAAAACCCTCCAGTTTCGCCATTTATTTTTTTTTCTTCTTCTTTTTTCTCCTTTTATTTCCTTTTTTTTTTTTTTTTACGTTGGACGACCTCGTTGCACTTCCGTCAGGCCGAGAAGGAGCGAGGAGGATTCGCGCGGTAAGTCGATGTCTTGATGGAAGGCAGTGGCGTTCGGTTTGGTTAGGGTTTGTTTGTTCCGGAATCTGGATTGTCTTAACTCGGTTGGAATAACGCTCGTGGATTTGTAGTGTTTAATCTAGATTAAAGTGCTCGATCTGTGAATCATATCTCGTTCCCGTCGTTGTTACTATGATGCAATTTTTTTTTTCAATGTTGTTTTATTAATTTTATACGAAATTAGGAAAGTATCATTTTTTTTATGGAAGATATTTATCAATTTATATCGATCGAATTAATATTCCAATAGATTATTATTTGTAGTGTAAATTTCGATAATTTTTTCTTTGACATTGTTGTTTGATTTTGTTTAAATCGAAACATTCTTAACCAACGAGTTTATTATAAAAAAAAAAATGTGTATTTTTATATATATATTGTCAAAGCATTGTCGCGAAACATCTGATATTTTTATCGTTGCTTTTAATCCATGAAAAATTTCTGGACGATATTTCACAGATTAGTGGAATTCGCTTGATGGAGGGACGATGAAATATTTATAGCTCTTTCAGCACGACGTCGGTTTTAAAATAATGAGTGAAACGCTACAACGACGATTTTTATAACAAGCGTCGAACGGTATTTTTTTTTTTTTTTTTTTTTTTTTACTCTCGTGTCTGCTAGCTCGCGAATTGTATTCGTTTTCAATATATATATATACGTAAAATTATTAAATCGCCAGCTAATGTGAAAATGAAAATCACAATAAAAACACGGGGAACGGGGAAATTTTCGTATCTTCTAACTCCTTTCGCATTCCATTCACTCTCGTTCGTTTACCTTTCGTGAGGAAATTATCGACGTTATCGGTGTTATCGTTGTTTCATCGTTAACCGAAACTCGTTAATTCGTCGAAACGAATTTTTTGGTTTTAGCTCGTCGATCGATCCTTGGCTAGAATTTCCATTGCTCATCGGAAATCTTTTTTTTTTTTTTTTTTTTTTTCTTTCTTTCAATGCTTTCAATGCCTCGAGTTCGGTAATGGCGAAAGCAAGCTTGAAACATTTTCGCGTAACCGGTGGAAACAATACAGATTTGTTCGAATTTTTCACGTATATACGCGGCCCGTATTAACGTGCTCTGTAACGCACAATGGCCGGCTCGCGCCGCTGTTTCACAGTTCGTTACTTTTTAACGTATCGTGAAAAATATGTGTTCCACGGGCATGGACAACGACGCTTAACAAGAGTCAGTTTCCTGCACTGTCGAACAATGGCGGAACAGAACGAATTATTTCCCTGCCTACCACGTTATCTTTTCCAGAGAATCTCTTCTGCCTCTCCTCTCTTCTTCCGTTGAAATTAATTTCTCCCCTTCCAATATATTCGCGTGTGCTTCTGTAAATAGGTGGAACGAAAAATTAATATTCGGATGATACGTCGAAAAATACTTTTGATTTTTTTTTTTTAAGACTCTATTGCGGAAAGCATTTATCTTTTTTTTTTTTTGTCTTTTTAAAATAGTTTAATTCGAATTAATCCTGTCATAGGATTTTTATAATTTGGATTTATTGCGCGAGATATCAATTTTGTACACAATTTAAATGAGTTCTCGTCTATCTAATTTCAGGATCAACGAAGGAAACGTTTATCGTTTCTTCGTTTTTCTTGTCACTCGCTATTTAATTTAAAGAAATTCTACAAACGTTCAAAGGAAAAGACAAGAAGATAGAAAACGCATAAAATATTTGGTTATATTTGAAAATCCAATTTTCCAAAACTCTCAATTAATTGATCAAGAACAATGCTATTAATTTGCTCTTAAAATTTATTAAAATCTATTAAAATTTAAATGAAAAGAAGAAGTATTTACGAAAAAAAACAAAATAACATATAAATTACTCGGAAATCTAAAAAATTTATATTTATTATAATATGACCCAGAGAAGCAATGTTTCCACATCTTCACATTTCATTCTCTATCTAAAAAACTATTTAAAACTTCCATTTTAGAAAATTTCATTTTCATTTTCGAATCATTTCGAGCCGTCTTCGATTTTTTTGTACCACTGATCGAACTGACGCGCGTGATTTCATTAAATTTCATACTAGAATTTATTGAATCCAGATCCACGACTCTCCCATCCCGAGGATATCCCGAAGGCGTGGTGGCGGATGGGGATGGACGAGGTTGGGGTGTTCAAAAGTGAGATAATGCGATTATCGACTTTAGTTGCGGGGGTTGGCCGCGATACGAGGGGCGGCCCCAGCGAAAACAGATTATTTTAATTTAAAGCAACAAACTCCCTGATTCCTGTACACTATAATCCACGCCGCAAATTTGACGTACGCGTGTATCCCGATTATCGAGGCCAGTCGTGTCTGGATTAAGAATTAGGAGGAGAGGAGTGGAGGGGATGGGGTGGATCGTGATGAAAATCAAACAGATCTTTCGGCGGCCATTATTCTATTTAATTTTCCCGTTTTTTTTACAAATATCATTTCTGTATTTATTACTCTCTTTACATATGTGTAAACTTGTTTTTTAATTATTTTTTCATATAAATATTTCACACGATAAATTTTATCGATTAATAATCTTGCCAATCTATGAATCCTTCTATAAATCGTACAAAAATTTTCTATGAGATTTTATTTTATTTTATTTCTTTTTATTTTCTTCCTTCTTTATCTTTGATTTCTCTCTCTCTCTCTTTTTTTTTTAATATCTCCTTTCTCGAATAGGCTCGTTTAGGTACATCGAGCGCAACACAACGAATGCTATATCCAACTGAATTGAACTAATATATACACAGATACATGTACATTGTGCACGATTTGAATAGGCGAGGGAGGAAATAGAAAAGATGATTATCTTGACGACCATTTCTCGCGAATGGGATCGTCGAATCGAAAAAACGGGGACGAGCTGTAGCTGTAGAAGTTTCGTTGTCCCATTTTTCGACTTTCCTCCTTCGAGGTACCATGATTTAGGTACATCACGGAGGAATGGCCTGAAAGATGGATCGAAGAATTCGAAGGCAATGCTCGTGACGAAGATAGAGGAAGAAACGAGAAAAAAAAGGAGAGAATGTCGCGTTCGTGCATCAATCTTCGTTAAAACTCGGGTAATTTATTTGATTTATAACGACGAAAGACGCGAATTGGTCTTTTTTTTTTTTGTTTCTCTTTCAATGTACATAATTACAATTGGTACAGTTGTCGAATTTGCATCGCAGATGCGAGTTTGGAAACGTAAAATTCGAAGTAAAAATCCATTCTCGTGTAATTCCCTTTATTTTTCGCATCGATCTTTTCAATAAAGTGCTTGTCAATTTGACACGTGAAACTAATAAAGGACCAAGTTATTCCAAATTTGGAATTTTCGTGATTTCAACCATACGAAGAATTGGAGAGGAATAAGGTTATTGAACCCTCGACAATTAGAAATTGAGAAAATAGAGAAACGAAAATGAGATTAATAAGTCTAAATTTATATTGGTTTCATGAATTTCAATTGTCGATCAGTTTAAACAAACTGGTGGCTATTTTAAAATAATTGAATGAGGGACGACGATCGAATTAAATGCACTTTTAATCGATTTTCTATTTTACGTCTATCTTCGATAGATAAGATTTTTTTTAAAAAATAAACATGTATGCACGAGATTTTTTGTAAAAAGCTTAACGATAATAAACTTACATTGAAAATTCTGACTTAATTAACACTTTCGAAATACTTTCGAAATAAAAGAAGTACAGAAATTCAATCCCAAAGTCAAATGAAAAAAAATGAAATCGAATTGATCGACGATGTATCGAATATTCTTACTCTAAAAATCTACTCTTGTAAAAGAAATGTGACTCGTTGACGTTAAAAAGAAAAAATTAAAATTCGACTATCTACTTCCAAATCGTCAACCGTACACGAAAATCAATATTAAAATTATCCAAGATACTTTTCCTAGCAAAAAATCAAAAGCCAAAGACGATCATAATGGAATTATTAAACCACGATCCACCCCGTGGACCTTCCACCCCGATTAATATTATTAAACCGCGAACAGGGTCAAATGATTTATCGTATTCGATCGTTGGGGTATTCTCGGGAGCATGAAATTAAACGGTCCATCATCCGAATTTATAATTGTCGCGGTTTTCTCTTTTCCTCGATGAAGGGTGTGGGTGAACGCGATGGTTGGGATCCGATTCCCATTATCGAATTTCGGTCGCCGTTCGTTCGAGAGACGGCGACGTTGGAAATAAGCGACAGGACAAACGACGGGAAGAGTTGGATCGGTCGGGCGAAGGCGGGAAATGGCGCGGATATCCGACAGGTTGAGCAGCTCTGGCCGAAATAAGAGGGCGGGAAATGTAATGAAAATGGCAAAAAGCACTCAGCCCCTTAATTAATGAAAGAAGATAGTTTTGTCCGTGGAAATATCCACCTTTGCAGGTCTGGGATTTCATCGAGTGACGCCCGCTTCGATTCGAATTTTTATTACGTTTATCAATTGGAATTAATTATAATATATACGCCATATTTAACGCGCATAAACGTGAATTGATTCTCGATTAAATCCCCTGTGAGAAGGAAAGGAGAAGAGTATCGTAGAATCTTGGTAATTCAATTTTACGCCTGTCTTTTAATTTGTTTTTCATCGTATGAAAATTTATGAGGAAAAACGTTAAAAATGATTAATAATTTATATTTTTTTCTTCTTATTTATTCTCCGTTCCTCTGCTATTACGTTTTCATCACGAAGCAATTTATGAAAATATTTTAACTGCGTGTCTTAAAGTTTCTTTTAAAGATTATATCATATTATTCAAATGAATTGAACTAGTTTGAAATACAATGGGTAGTACAAAAATAAAGTAATTAATATATATATATTTTTCGACAATTTAATATATCAAATACTTGAGGACTATTTTATATATTGAAAATGAATATTTTTACCTAATCCAATCAATTTCACATTACAAATCGCGCGTTATTTAATTATCGATTCGCTCGCTTAATGAAATTAGCGCGCCATTATATTATGAAACGAGGAGAGGAACGAGAAACACGATGATACGTTTTGCGAAGCATTTAAACTGTTTGTAATCTTACGTTACACGACTTCGTTTATTTCGTCGAAGCGTATCGCGAAGCGTTGAGGATGTACCCATAATATCCGGAAGACGTTTCACCAGTGGCTACGATATTTTCCAGTAAAAACGTTTTCACGTCACAATCGAAAAGGGTGAGGGACGTATCAATCGAGAGGGGTCCTTTTGTGAGGTCGATTGATATACTCGCGACCGCTACAAACATTGGTCGATCGAAAGGGAGGGTATTATGGCCCTGTCCACGATGAACAGGGTGATTTAGGGGAAGAAGTCGGTATTTTGGGGGACAGGGATACGGATGATGATCGTGTACAACGAGTGAGATGGTTTTTTTTCTTTTTGTATACTTTTATACATTTTTTGAAAGATCGTTGTGCAATTCAGAATTTATATTTTGGATTAATTTTATATTCTTTGAATGATAAATTGATAATACGCTCTGTTTTCTGATTTGGTTTTTTTTTTAATTTCATATGAGGTAAAAAAGAAAAGTTAGAAATGTAAGGGAGCATCATTATGATGTGTAAAATATATTAAAAAAAAAAAAAGAATGATAATAATAACAAAAGTTTCATTTTATTTGGATTATTTTACTTTGTAGGAATACAATTTGAATAATAATATTACCGTTATGGAAATCGTCTTCTTTCTGTAATTTTATTTCGATTTACATGCATGTTTCCGTGTATTTCCTCTTTTTGCGAGTGTTAATCCGTGCGTTTTTGTTAATGAAATATATCTGGTTTATAATAATGTTTCGGGTGAATAATAAAGTATAAGGACCGTGTATTGTTTTTAACGTTCGACGTGTGTTGTTAATTTTCAGCATTGTGCATCGGGAAATTACATTATTCAGAATTATAAGTGGATTTAAAACGATGAAAAGAGCTTTCAGTGATTTTGTTTTAACCGTTTCGTATCCATGAATATTCCGAATTACACTCCTCTGAACAATTCTTTACGATAATTGGAATCATTTTTCAAAACGGAGACACTCCTTTTTTTTTTTTTTTAATACACTCCAGACATTTCAATAGAATTCATCCGCATATTTACAAAACGATAACACTTCGATTATTCCTGTATAATAATTTCTCTTTTCTAAAAATCAATTTCAAAGATCACATTTCAAAAA
Source organism: Apis dorsata (assembly GCF_000469605.1). Classification (NCBI taxonomy): domain Eukaryota; kingdom Metazoa; phylum Arthropoda; class Insecta; order Hymenoptera; family Apidae; genus Apis; species Apis dorsata. The sequence goes on along the minus strand of NW_006263630.1, from coordinate 810,515 downwards.
ATCTTTCCATCGAATATTTTAAATTATTAAACACCTTTTCACACTTCGACATTACATCTTCATACACCTCTTCCAATGCTTTACATTCTCTCTAACTGCACGCATGGACAAAGAACACTCACAACATCCACTTCGATGTCCTTAAGATCTTTCGAAACGAAACGCCCATCAACCCTTTTAAGCGCGAAAACATTAACACACCTTGCCCTCCACACTTCTTTTCACCATCCACCGCCACGGTGTTTATCGTGTAATTACTATTTTCAATTAACTGGCGGAGCCCGATTATTTTTCGCTCAAGCGAAGATCGGTCGAAAGTGCCGCGCTGTGATTGCTCTCCCGGTAATTAATTTTTCCATCGTTGTATCGAATCATCCAGGTTCGCCTCGATCATCGAGGTGGATGCCTCTCACGCCTCCCCCCCTCCAAGATTTCCACGTTGCCAATTACCGCGACGTAGCCGGTGTTCCATGGATCATAGCAACGAGCAAACAAGCGACCACGGTCGAAATGAACGTGCCAACCTCTCCCCACCCTCTCTCATCTCTTGCGATCTCGTTCGATAAAGGATCGTAGCTCTATCTATCTTGGCCGTTGTTTCCGCCAACGTGAAATCGTGATATCCACGGACAGGAAAAGAGGGAAAGGGGGGACATTTCGATCGAGCCATCAAATCGTGGCCAACGACGCTCATCAACGCGGTCTCTTCGAATGTTGAGAGGGGAGGTGTCGCGATAGCCTGGAAGAAGTGAAAAAAGGAGAAGAGAAATTGGGAAAGCTGGGTAACAGGAAGGAGGAAGACGAAACGGTATATATTGGGTCGGGGGAATAAATATTTCCATTTCTTCTCGAATGGATATCGAGAACTTTCTCTCTTGATTGAATTGTAATTAACATCAAAGAAATGTTATTTGAACTTTTTCTAAATATTTAATTCGATCATTTCTTGTAGAACGGACGAGGAAACGAGGAGGGGAGGATAGAGTAAGAAGAAAGAAAGGGAAGAGGTTTCGAATTTTCTCCCTTGATTGAATTGTAATTAACATCAAAGAGATGGCGTCTTCTGCAAATTCGATTCTCTCGAGCCGAAAAATGTTATTCAAAGTTTTTCCAAAAATCTAATTCGACCACCTCTTGTAGAACGGAAAGGGACGAGAAAAGGAGAAAGGAGGAATAAAGGAAGGAGATTTCGAATTTTCTCTCTTGATTGAATTGTAATTAACATCAAAGA
>NW_006263630.1:807901-809278 GCF_000469605.1 Apis dorsata | reverse complement strand
CATGGTGTCTTCTGCAAATTCGATTCTCTCGAGCCGAAAAATGTTATTCGAAGTTTTTCCAAATATCTAATTCGATCGTACTTCTTTCTCATATCATTTTGTAGAATGGAAAGGGACGAAGAAACGAGGAAGGAGGGATAGAGGAAAGAGGTTTCGAATTTTCTTGATTGAATTGTAATTAACATCAAAGAAATGTTATTCGAGTTTTTCCCTAATACGACCATCTCTTATAGAATGGACAAGGACGAAGAAACGAGGAGGGAAGGATAGAGCGGGAAGAAAGAAAGGGAAGAGGTTTCGAATTTTCTCTCTTGATTGAATTGTAATTAACATCAAAGAAATGGCGTCTTCTGCAAATTCGATTCTCTCAAGCCGAAAAATGTTATTCGAAATTTTTCCAAAAATCTAATTCGACCACCTCTTGTAGAACGGAAAGGGACAAGGAAAGGAGAAAGGAGGAATAAAGGAAGGAGGTTTCGAATTTTCTCTCTTGATTGAATTATAATTAACATCAAAGAGATGGCGTCTTTNTGCAAATTCGATTCTCTCGAGCCGAAAAATGTTATTCGAAGTTTTTCCAAAAATCTAATTCGATCACCTCTTATAGAATGGACAGGGACGAGGAAACGAGGAGGGGAGGATAGAGCGGGAAGAAAGAAAGGGAAGAAAAGGAGCAAAGAGATTCGAGTAGAATCTCGATGGCTAAGTGGCCATCTTATCTTAACTGCGTCGCGAAGAGCATCTCTCTGCCACCCTAACGCTTCCTAAACGGAAATTAACGCCCTCCTCAGCCGGCGATGCCCTTCTCCCCCGTGAGGAGCAAATGCTCGAAGGGCTTTTGAGAACGAGAGGCAAAAATCAATGGATATTATATATATATACGACCTGCGATGGGTGCTCGACGTGAGCTTATCGGCTCGGTGATATCGAAAGGAAAGGGACACGATGCTTCTGGCCAATACGATTGTTTGCCGTACAATGAAAGCATTAATTTCCTGGGGTGGCGAGCCGAGGTTCTTCTTTCTCCCCTTCCGAGTCAACGATCCGTAGAAAGATCCGTCGAGGAAAAAGGAAAAGGTGTTGATGAGGAAACGATCGTATATAATAAATTTTTATTCATTGAATCGTAATTTTTGTCAAAATTTAGAATGCAACAAAGTGTGTATAATTTTAAATAGTATACTATTACTTGTTATTGTTAAGAAAAATTATAAATTTGATTCCCGTGCTTATTACTATTATTTATTTTTAAAAGAGAAAATTGAAAAGGGAAAAAATGGTAGACAAAATGGTTCTAGATAAAATGAAAATGTAGAATGTGATAAAAATATTTACTTCGCTTGAACATGAAAATATATGCAAATCTCTTTTGCCTGT
>NW_006263630.1:805864-807748 GCF_000469605.1 Apis dorsata | reverse complement strand
TTTTTTTTTTCACGTTTCAGTAACAAATACCCGTCATAAAGGTCAGTAACAAATTTTTAATGATCACACGTAATGACTGAAGCGTTTAACAATCTTGACAATCTCGACTCGATTCATTGTGATGAATTTTTTCGAATAAGATCGATAATATTCGAGTTATTAAATTCTAGGATTCCTTCTTTGCTTATAAATGATGGTGATAAAGAGAGAAACACAGAGTCATTAAAATCCAACGTGCAAAACGAATCGCCAGTAAATCCAAATTATTCCACAATTTCTCTTCTTATAGTTCCATTCTCTCTTCTTTTCTACGTTTCTACAAAAACGTTTAATCGTTCACCTGAATTATGAACCGAATATTCGTTAAAAGATTGATTATGGACCAACGAAGCGATACCCCCACCCCCTCTGATCGAATTTCCTCGGCCATCCGGGGAGAGCGATGACTGATAATTACCCGATGATATGGTTAAATTTTATTCACGGGAATTACGTGGCCCGTTGAATGCGTATCGATGCATTGTGCCGATAATTACGTCGTATGAAATTATTAGCAACGCCACGCCACGCCACGCCGCGGTTCCGTGCTTCTTTCGTCGAATGACGATGAATGATAGCCACGATGAGAGATCGAATTTTAATAACCTCCTCGATCCTTTCGCCTTGAATTTCGAATGGGATCGAGGTTGGGGAAAATCGGTTGGGAGAAGTGATCGCATTAATCTGGACGGAACCTGGAGCGTTGCTGAGAAACACCGATGCGGGATGATAGAAGAATATAAAAGGCGCGAGGAAAAAAGGAGGAGGGAAGAAGCGTTGCCACGCTTCCAATGAATTATGCATTGGTTATATTATAACGCGAAAGTATCAGTTTAGCGTGTAAATATGCAATGAGAATGTAAAAAATGGTGGAGGGAAAAAAAAAAAAAAAAAAGGAAAAAGGAAAAAATTCAATGTAAATTCCCTCCGACCAACGGACTCTGTTTTCGATGACCTCGTTATATTCGACCGTTTATGAATAATTTTGCGAACACTTTTTACGAGCCAAATATTCTCGAAATTTAATCACGCACACGAAATCGACACCATACATCCCTTTTACAAACACTCCTTCGTTCACACTTCTTCTAATGCCTCGCGCGATATTTATTTTTAATCTTCTATATCGCCTCTGCAATAATATATATATATAAATTCAATATTACAATGCATCTCAAGCCCTTGCAAATTTCGAAAAATTCAAAATTTTAAAATTGAAAGGATTAAGCAACGAATACCGGTATCCAATTTTATATAATATCGAATCTATCCAAAAGCACATTGGCGACGATATTATATCCATATAAAACAAAAAAAGAAGAAGAAAAAGCACGGGGCTCGATGGGTGATGAATATTCGAAACGACGAGGGTGGGGGAGGAGGAGGCACGATGACGAGTGGCGCGAAGTGGCGGAAAGTTTCCTGTGGCGTATCGCTTTTGCCGCGCGCGTATGTGCGCATAAACGTCAGTTACATTAACGAGAACGCTCGATATTCGGCCCGCAGGTCTCCGTGCAGGAGGAGGGCGAGGACAAGGGACCAATTTGCCCTCCGCTTCCGGCGCAGTACCACCCGGCCGCCTACGCCACGACGACACCGCAACTACACAAAACTATCACGGATTACAGCGGTTGGTAGTTGACGTTAAGTGCGACACTTAAGCCTTTCGAATTTCCAACCCATGCGCATGAACAGTTACGCCGATTTAAATTAATTCGAGCCCGGCTCGAAGGAGGAGTTTCACGATTATCAACAACGTGTTCCGCCAAGTTTATCAACCCGAATTTCCAGCTCGAAATTTTCGTAACGTTCCATTCCCGAATACGGACGGTTACACCTTTCGTC
>NW_006263630.1:797611-805647 GCF_000469605.1 Apis dorsata | reverse complement strand
GAGGGAGGGGGGAGGGAATGTACAGGTGCGCGAGATCGGTTAGATTAATTTTGTCCCCCCTGTGCTTTGGAACGTATCGTTTGCATTACGTTGCGAATTTTTCGATTCAATTCATTAATTCGAAAATTTTCACTTTGAATGAAATATGAAAGGTTATATGTATCCCTTTGCACTCGAATGGTGATCCTCGGCCACCACTTGGATTCGAACTGCGACGATACTTATTTGTGTTTTTCTTTTTCTTTTTCTTTTTTTTTCTTTTTAGAATATAGCTTCGTTAGGATAGATTCCTAAGCTCTTTGCGTCAAATAGGTAGATTTTCTTTTGTGAAATTGGGAAAATGACGCATCTTTGGCATTCGTAAGCATGGAACGTGATAATGAAATTAGAACGACGAAATTTATTTCTATTCATAAAGAAATTGACGATAGAGAAGGAAAGCAATGATGAAGTAAGAGAAAAATAAGAATAATAGACGATGAATGTTAACAGAAAGATTTCGAAATAAAAAAATCGAAAACGATATCGCTTTTTAAAAATATCGCACAAAACAACGATATAAAGTTTAACATTCGTAACAAATTTTCTTTCTTTATATATGTAAAGATACATATTAAGAATATCAAAAATATAAAAGTTTTATACTAAGAAAAAAAGTCGTCTCGAGCGCAAAGGGATATGCACACGTGTTTGTTTTTTCTATCGAAAAATGGGATGAAATCGATCCTGAAATATTTTGAATCGACACGATATGTTTCGCTCTCGATAAAAAGAAAAACTTCAACGGAATTATTTCGTGAAGTGTATACTCATAACTTTAGCAACGTTTCCCTACCCTCGATGCGTGTTAACGCGGCGCGTAATTCAATAGCGGGAAAACTGGAAACGAGTGGCCCCGCGTTGCGGTGCATTATCGAGTTTGCCTTTGACTAAAATTACATAAAATCGGAGGGGCGGTGGGCCGTATGGCCGATAAACGCGCAACACCTACCGTGATATGCGAGCGTGCACCGTTCGAATTAAATTGCGGTTCTAATGATCGACGTGATATTATAGAGTTCGTGGTACTTAAAGTCGACGCTTGAACGTTCGGAGGGGCGCGAATCGTAAAATGGCGCGTCGATTTACCCTGACCCCCTCTCCTCGCCGTATTTCAATCCGTCTCGACGTTTGCTCGCTTCGAAACGCTTTTTGATTCCGCTTTGATTCTCGGCCCGGAAGATCAAAGTATCTGCGAATTTCGTAATTCTCGCGCATAATAATTTATCCTCGGGCATAATTGAAGGCGAAGGGAAAAGAATTCGTGTTAACTCGTGAACGGAGTTTTGAAAAGTATGGTTCGAATCGAGCCCAGGAATCGCTCGAATAGTTGACCGAGTTGTTTCGTTTCTACGCCCAGATCGATGGTGTGGAACGGATGGTATGAAATTTCGTTCGTATCTCGAACGAGAGAGAGAGATTAAAAAATAAATCTCCTTCCGATTAATCCTGACCGTGCACTTGGAACAAAGCTGGCGATTAATTAACCCTGCGTATAACCGATTGCGCATAATGAAACGCTTGGCTAATTTCGCAATTTAATCGCGAGATTCACGTATATCGTTTGAATTACGAATGTGCAGGGAGATTCGAAAGTCTTATTTATCGTTCTAGAACTTTATTTCACTTCAATGATATTCCTTTAAAAAAATTTAATATTTCCAAGGATATTTAATATTCCTTTTCAACGTTCCTCATCTTTTCAAAATGATTCTCTTGATACTTACTTGTAAAACGTAGATAAACTAAGAAATAAATTTTTTAAAGAATCACTTTTTCTTTATCAGCAGATTCATCGAGTATTCGAGAAATATATTAATTCCCAAGGATTGATCTAATCAACTTTTGAATAATCGATAATTGTGATTAATCGTAATAAAAAAATTTATAAAAATAATAAGACAAAAAGCAATGTCACTTTTTACTCTCAAAGAAAAAAACTAAATGCTCAAAGTTTCGAGGAAGTAGTGTAATAATATATATCTTTCGCGTGCCCCATCGTGTCTCTAACCTTGTCAAAATTCTTTTTTCCTCCCCTCCACTGTATCACAGGGATCACGGAGGTGCAGCCGGTTATTCCGCTGTTGCTGAACACGGCGATCAATCTTGCCAGGCCGATTCCATCGGTTCAAGAATATCCATCTAACCCGCCGCCCATACCGCCGCCACCGGAAAAGTATTACGCCAGCACGGAGATCTGTAAGGTGAGTATCAAAGAAGAAAAAAAAAAAAATATAGGCCGGTCATGCGATCCATGACGATTGGTCGTGGCGAGTTTGTTGGACATTAATGCGGGCCACTTGAGCGAACTGTGTCAAACACCGGTTCGTGACTTGTGGATCTTACGTCGCCATAGCGACAACCGTTTCGAATCGTTTCCTTTAACGCCTCGTTGTTTTCTGAAGACGCACGGTCCTCGTGTTGAAGTCAAATTTGATCGTTGCGCGAAACGATGTTTAAATTGGACGACTCGAGGGGTGATTGAGATTGTTTATGTTTAGTGAAGTTTAGTCGCGAGGATTCAATGATCGACTTTGATTGATCTTTAATTACTTGCTTTCTCTAAAAGTAGAGGAGGGTTATCAGGGTTAGAGATTCTATTATCGAGTTATAATCGATTGTTTTTTGTGATAACACGTGATCTATGTATTTTTAAATTGATAAAGATCTCTATTGAAATCGAAATTTTTAGTCTCGTTCACATAAAATTGAAAAATTTCTTTAACTCGTTTCTATGATGTAATTATATTTTTAGGATGAAATTTTCTTGTTTTGCCCGTTTTAGAAATACATTTTGTATGAAATTTTTATTAGATTATATAATTGGAGAGAATTAGAATTACAGGTAGAAATTAAACTGAGATATTAAAAATGCGTTAACTTAGGAATTTCCTGAAAATTTGAAGATACATAACAAAAATTGTTAGACGGATGCGGAGTTTCGTGTATCTTTCGTTGTATCTTCTGTATTTAATTTCATGCTTGAGTGCAAAAAAAAAAAAAATGCACTTGCACTCCCTTCTTCGGGCGGAACCTCTCAATTATAAATGTTAATTTAAATTTAGCACCGTGTTCGCGATTTTTACACACAAAAAAAGGCGAGGTTAATTCAGGACAAAACGGTAACAGTTTGAAACAGCGAACAACAGTGAAAAAAATAAAATACGCGATCAATAATCACGGACTTTATACATTTATCGGGCGGTGATCATTGTACGCTTTCGTAAGACGTCTCCCCGTGCAAAGGTCTCGCATTAGTCATGATTGATAGTCCTCTCCGGTTCCCCTGTTTTTCGTCCATTAAGCTTCATTATTCTCAGCGCGATGCATTTTAACACGCGCTGTTGAACACGCGGTGTACGGCGAACTTTAAACGCTCTAATTAAAAGGAAGAAGAAAAGGAAAGAGGACGAGGCGGGGGCAAAAAAAAAAAAAAAAAAAGAAAATAAAAAGAAATAAAGGCGAAAAGAAATCGGAACCGGAGTATAGAAAATTAATCACGACGTTAATTTTTTTCTTTTTTTTTTTTTTCCTCTCTAGCGAACTGTTCGAGCCAATTCCTTTGAAAATGAAATAGAAGTCTCGAGAGTCATTTTTCTTAAATGCCACGTCGCTCTCCACGCTTGTTACGTACTTGTTCATCCACGATAGTAAAATTTCTCCCTCCAAGTAACCGAGATGGGATAGGTATTCGAATTCGAATCTCTGTATTCACAAACCACCTTTTTAATTTAAATTTAAAGAAGGAGGAATTAGGTGAAATGTGATGTTTTCTCGAAACTCTTGCAATAACTGTTGCAATTCTTGTCCCTCGTCTTCGAGTCGATTTTTATCGACTATTACCGCTGTCTCGATTTTTATCGCAGAATTCCCTGCCACCGTTGCCACCATCCCCAACACCGAGCACACCGCCCCCGATGAGCGCGAAAGCCTCGAGCAGCATGACAAGCTACAGTCCCGAGGACATGCTCACCGAGGAGGAGGACGAGGTGGCCGAGTGCATCTTAGACTTCCCCCGGGAGAAGCTGAACATCGTTGAAAACCTCGGTTGCGGATACTTCGGCGACGTTCACATTTGCGAGGTGGACAGGTTTCCAGGCTACGACGAAGTTTTCCGGAACACGACCAGCGACCTGGTGATCGTTAAGTCCCTGAGACCTGGATCCTCGGATGCGCTTAGGTAAGAGCCTTGTATTATCGAAAACGCAGCGGGAAATTTCCGCGATATTATCGAGATCGATATCCAGAATCTTGGTTATATATAATTTTTTAAAGGAAAGAGGAAAGGAGGGATCTCGGGAAATTTCCGCCACATCGAATCGAAAATATGGAAAATCTCGGTTGTAATAATTTTTCAAAGCAGAAGGGCGGGAGAGAGAGAGGAAAGAGATTATTCGGGCTCGAGGAAACGATATAAATGCGAGAAAAGATCGAAAACGTTGGATCGGATGTTATTGGATTATTGCGCGTATCATAAAGATGGAAATTCGGGTGGAGAATTCTTTTCATTCGGCGATCGTTGGTAATATTGGAAAATATTTTTTGGAACGGAAGCTAAGTGGTTTGGCGCGAGCCATGATATTGATGGATCTTTTTTTTTTTTTATATAATCGAGAGAAAATGAAAGGGACGTAGGAAGTATAGAGATGATAAAAATTTCACGTCGCAAAATATCGCATTTATACGAATTTCATTCGTCAAAATTAAATTGATAGAAAAAGGTAAAACTCGTGAAATTCTAAATATCGTCAAAATAATTGGAGACGTATTTTTTTTTTTTTTTTTTTTATGTCGAGGAAAGTTAACGCTATAAATTGAGTATATGCGCGAAAATTGACAAGGGAATTTCGGTATGACAGAGCGTGGCACCGAGCCATTGCCACCGAAATGTATCCAGCTGCAGCACAATAAATTGCAGCCGTGTCAATAGCAGAGTAATAATTGAGTAATAGTTTGTCGCGTGTGTAGCACGTAGAACGGTTGTTACACCGCCGTGAATGAAAACAGCGTATCGGAGGCTGTTATCGACAAACAAGCGAACGATCCGACCCGTACGAGTATCTAGATACGTTTATCCTCCCCTCGAAATAAAATAGAAGGAAATAAAAGGGGATGGTAAATCGGGTACGTATCGAGTGGAGAATTATTAAAAAAAAGCCAGAGTATGGAATTATCGGTTTCCATCGTCTCGTGCACGAATAAACCTTTCGATCCTCCAAGTATCGGCCAAGTATTTTTTTCGCCACGATTTACCGCGCCAATTTCTTCGCGCGGCCGTCTGAGCGAAACAACGGGGGGGGGTTGTTGCGCGTCGCGTGGTAGAAATCGGGAATCGATAAAGCTCCACGGCCATAATTAAATTTGCCGATAGAAATGAATCGAACAACGCTTTATTGCCGCACTCGTTTCGAGGTTTAATAGAGTGGGCCGGAACTATTAAGCGATCCGATATTTCACACCCAACCGAAAATATGGGAGGAAAGTATGGGATTAAAATGGTGGGAAATTATCCCGATTATGGATCGATACTTTGATTATCCGTTTTGCTCCTATCCTCTGATGCTGATCCAAGTTGAGAGATGGAATATATATGTATATGTATACATAGGTCATGTGTGGAAATTTATCCCGATCGATTATATATTTTGAGGGGAGAGGGGAGAGGGCGGGAGGTTAATAAGGCGATAATTCGATGAACAAGGTGCAAAGTGATTTCACGCGTAATGACATTGATTGGCTGCGTATTAAGTTGTCGGGGCGCGTTAATGCGGGAGAAAGTGTTTAAACTGGTCGATGACCGGTTTGTAATCGAATAACTTTGCCCGCGCTCGTTGTCGCGCACTTTTCGCGGCAGAGGTCGGCTATTAACCGAATCCTAAAAATCCTTCGGCTCGTTTCGCGCAATTGACGATAAACTCTGGGAATTTATACTATGGAGTGGTTATATAGAAGTTTCTCATTGACTCGACGTTCAACCGTGGAAAATTTAAATCCGTCTCGTGTCTCGGTCGTTTTGATAATCGAGTTTAGACGTTTTTAATGCGCACAAAGCAACGTTTCGCAAGTTTCTCGTTACGTTTCTCCAAGTTTATTATTAAATAACTCCGGCTATAAGTTTCAGAGTTTCCGGTTTCGTTCAGAAATTTTAGAATCGTATTTGAAATACATATATTTCCTGAAAATATCAAAAATAAGAAGATTCGATATTTAACTCAATATTTAACTCAAATATTTCCAGGAATAAAATAATCATATCCCATAATTTACGTTAGGTTACGGGTTTCCATTAGTTTTTATTAAAATTAGCAATTTAAATTGCTAATAACTCCGAAGATAATAACCTTCGGTCAGCAAATCAAAGTTCACTAAAAGCGCGAAATCTTCGCCTTTGAAATACTTTTTTCATTTATCCCGATTCCACTTCCGGTTCCTGAAATATCGTCCCGTAAAGAAAAGGTAACTTTGAATCGTATCGTAAACTCTATTAAAATTACGAAAACTTTGAATCGTTACAACTTCGAAGGTGGCGACTTTCGATCGATCAATGAGAAACCATTGAAACCACGCAACGTTTCCTTTCAAAACACTTTTCGATTTATCCCGATACGACTTCTGGTTCTCAAGATATCATCGTGTGAAGAAAAGGGTAATTTTTAATCGGTCATTATCCTCGTCTTTGTCGGCCTCGAATGCTTCTCGCTTCTCCAAACTCCAGATAAATGACAGACGAGATTCCTGGAAGAACGTAATACGCGTTTCCAGAAAAAAATATAGGATATAATATAATATAATCTCTTAAGCGATATGGAAACTTCCAGTCTTCATATCTCGGCAGCCAATTGAGATATCGGGATAAAACAAAAAGGATTTTCAATAGCTTTTCATAGTTTCCTTTTTATATTTCCAACCGAGTTTTGAGTTGTCAAAAATAATTTCTTTCCCTATTTATTTTTTTTACATGAAAATTCGAAACATTTTTTTCTAATTTTACAGTAATCGAAAAGATAAATGATTTTTATAAATTAAAAATCATTTAAAATTACTCGTCGATAAACGGATCTTTTGAAAATTCGACGCAATTGCAAATACACCTGTACCTTTTCCTATTTAATTAACAAACGTTCGTTTCACACTTCTAAATTCTGCATACCTATATTGTGATGTACGTGATGTAAAATTCATGAGGGGACTAACATCCTCGGCCGAACTTTATGCATTTCGTCTCCGTGGAAGTCGATCGATTTCGAGGCGAAGGAAGCGGAGGCGGAAGTACACGATAAAGCGTGTCCCGGCGTGGAACACGCGCTGCGTTATCGCTGGCACGGCGAAAGGATGATCCGAGTAGACAGGATCGGGGGATTACAGGGCTTGCCTTCGCTCGCGGAACGTGTATTGTCGAGCGGCCTCTTAACGGGATACCGGAAGTACAATCGTTCCCGTTTATCCCCTTCTCGCTCCATCTCCGCCAACGTTTCTTCTCCGCGAATAAAAATATCTTGGACGATAATTTCGCGTCGCTCTATTATTAAACGCGAATCAAGTTTCTGGCCGAAATTTATTAAAATTAAAAAAATTTAAGATTTTCTGAAAGTATGGTAAAATTTTGAAATAGAATCTCTCTTCGTATGAAATTTTGGGCTATTTAATTTTTAAACCTCCTCAATTTTCTAATTTGATTCGTTAAAGGGAGATAATATTGTATCGAATTTCAATTAAAACGAGGTTCTCTTTCCTCTTCTTTCGAAATTTTTCGCGAGACCTTTTCCCTCGAAAACCCTCAGAGAATTCTTTCTATAACTAATAACACGATATATCGATCGATTAAAAAATCTTGGCTGGAACGATTCCTCTTAATCTCTAATGTCCATCCTCCTAGCGAGATTTCTTCGTTCAGCGAAATTTTTCGAAAAATTACGATTCACCCTACGTCGGCGAGAAAGTTTCGATTCGAAACTCCACCATTCCGGAAACTTGTTCGCTGACCTCTCCAGAGGGGC
>NW_006263630.1:794124-797475 GCF_000469605.1 Apis dorsata | reverse complement strand
CCCGGAATTGCCCCCCTCCCCCACGGTCAACGCCGTGGGTGGGGGTAACAACTTCTTTGTCTCGCCTGGAAATTACCCAAAATAGCGAAATTTATTAATTAAGAGGCGGGATGGTGGGACGGGAGGCCAGCTACTAGCGGCCATAATTACCGGGAAATTCGCGGAAACCTAGGTTGCAACTTTCCTCGTTCGAGCATCGTATATAAATCCTCCACCGTTCCGCGAATAATATACGAAATCCATGCAGGATCGATCTCGACGAGAGGGAGCGTTACTTCCCTCGGACCAACTGTGCCGGACGTTGTTACGCCCGCCAGCAAACCCTCTTATCGCGATCCTAAATATTAGACAACCGAAACACAAGCGAAAAGCTCTGTTAAACACAGAACTCGCAGTTCTCGAAACGATAATCTCAGCAGTGGCCATTATCCCGGGCCCCGTGTTACGTAGCTTTCACCGGCTACAAAACCCTCCTCCATTCTTCCGTTGTTTCCCCCTCTCCCCTTCTCTTTTCATGAAAGGTCGAAAGGACGACGCAGAGAGAGAAAGAGAGAGAGAGAGAGAGATGTATATATGTGTATATATATATCCCAAGAGGAAACTGAATAACTTTGCCAGTGTGGTTGGTAAGTCGTGCTAAAGCGAAGAAATTACGTGAATTTATGGATTTTGATCTGCTCGTTTTTTAATTTAATTAAAAAAGAAAAAGATAAAGTCTACGTACGTGATATTTATTTTTTTTTCTTATCCTCTTTCACTTATGCGGATTAAAGGAGGTGTTCGAAATGATGGCTTTCCTTCCTCTCTTTGAAGTTTCTAATCGAAGTATCTAGAATATTCTATAATGTAAGTGTGCAAGCACGGATCTCCTATTTTGTTTCGTATAAAAATCAAAATTATTTAATAATTGTACTAACTATCGTGTGTTCGATATAGCTCCATTCCAACGATTCACGTACTGTTTTTTTAAAATAAATAAAGAACGAGTTAAATCCACGTGTCATCTCTCAATTCTAAAATATAATCTACCGTTAAAATTATTATCCTTATCCTGTTTACATATGAAATCCATATAATCCAATCGAATCATCGTTCGAACTTATTGCCCAAACTCTCAAATCGGAATTCTCTGGTGGACCTGTTCTCATCCAACTCTATTGCCCGACCAATAATCCCCCGATTATTTGAACAGATCGGTTTCTAGCGCTCTATATAGTCTGAACGCCTTCTTTTTCGAATGCCTATAGCAACGACTCTATAGCAGTTCTGTTCGATTCTTCTGCTCTCTTTTCTACCCGAACTTTCGCTTATTCAAACTGTGGCTAATGATCCCTCTACGATGAGTTATAGCCCGACCGATCTCTGATTCGTTCGCTTTGTGCTTCCTATTATTCGAACCTTCAATTATAAACAACTCTTATTTTTCTATTCCAATGATTCCAACGTCGTGATCCGAATATCTAATAATCCAAACTCTTAACTTTGTAACAAGCCTGATTCCATTTTCCTTTGGTCTCAGTTATTCAAACACATTATAAGTCTCAACTATTATATATTTATATATATGTCTCGATATACTCGAGAGAGTATACTATCACATAGTTTATCTCGAGTATAACCTCGAGTCCGTTCAATAGCCGGCCCGGGTTTGTAGGGTGGCCGACCATAAAGATATTACTTCTTTGTGTCGTGTGTTTTTTCCAGGATAGAATTTCAAGAGGAGGCAAAAAAACTGGCACGGCTGGCCGATCGGAATGTCGCGCGGCTGCTCGGCGCGAGCCTCGGGGACGACCCGATGTGCATCGTATTGGAGAATGGCGAATACGGGGATTTGAATCAATATCTGCAGAGGCATATAGCTGAAACGTCGACCGTGCACACTGCTAAGACCCTCAGGTACGAAGACTTAATTAATTATTATATTATATATGCATAGTCGTATATATATATGTATATATATATATGGAGGGGTAATATAGGGTGGATAAACTCGTAGAAGGTCGTCGTTAAAAATCTTTTTGTAAATATTGTCTCTTTGCTTTCGCGTTTACGAGCGGCTTATCGTGGATTACGAGGGTTTTGTGTCTCGTGAAGTAGCGTGAAGAGAGGGGACATTGCCGGATTTTTGCGATATTTGTGAGAACACAGAAGTGTTTACGTTATTCCCCCTCCCCTCCCTTTTATCGTTCAATTTCTCTCTTTTAAAATACGTTTAAAATTAATTGTAATCGAGAGAGCGTAATTCCCTTTTTATTTACTTGTTTGAATCGGTGGATATATTCTATTTATATTATTTCTTAAATTAATTGGTTTGAAAATGATGTATTTGATAAAATTTGATTAATTATCGGGATGTAACTTTTGCTCTTCTTTATAATTTTATCGGAAACAAATATCTACCTATACCAATATTGTCGTTTGTGTTGCGTCAATTTACGGAATTCGTTTGATCTTTTTTCGCTATTTTTAATATTCGAAACTTTGGGAATTTAATCATATATAGAGCTTCTTTATTCCGTGTGCTTTCATTCTGAAACTGTATTCAACTTTCGTCATCAACTAAATGATTTCATTTAAGTATTGGATTTATTATGGAAATGTAAAGAATGAATAATTAATCATTTCATGAATAATTTTCAAAAGCAAAACTAATTAACTGTGCTTTATTTAAATTTGCACATGTAGAAAATCAATATGGAATTATAAAGAAGTATAATAATTGTATTAAAATTTTAAACGGAATTCATTTCTATAAAATACAAAAAAAAAAAAAGAAGATACAATATTTCTAAAATATTCATTCGTAATATTAAATAAATTACAAAATATATATTTATCAATTTCCCAGTATTTTTCTTTTTAATTAAAAAACAAATTAAATTGAGTAATATAATTTATATTCATATTTTTAAATTTAAAAAACAAATTGATAAAATATTAACAATTTGTATCAATAAATATCTCTTATTTTATTCAACTTTCTACCATCCTCTTTCTCAACATACTCATCAAACCGAATAATCTCAATCTCCCCCTTTCAACCAAATTCATATCAGGATTAAAAATCCCCAGATCGAACTTGAGACGCCATCCTAAAACAAGCAACCACTGGCCAAGCACGCCATAAACTGAAATAACGATTCCACCCATCGATGGATACTCGCGAGTGGAAACCGGTATTCCGGTTAACGATGACGTTCGATGAGCCCGATTTTTCGATTTTTATCATCGATACCCCATCACGTCCAATCGCGTACATACCGTGCACCATGTGGATCCCAACTCGTGGATCCACGCCTCGTTGGAAAATGCTCGAAATACGAGAAATCGGGTGAAAACGAGAGAGAGAGA
>NW_006263630.1:776642-793829 GCF_000469605.1 Apis dorsata | reverse complement strand
TTTGTCTTCGCGCGGAACCGGCGAACCGTATCGATCTACACGATCGAGCGAGTGGAAATTTGCGTAGCGGACGATTTCTCCGTGACAAATATTTCTCCATCTGTGTCCGGCCGATAAAACGGAACGACTTCTCGTACGACCGATAAAAGTAGATTTGCGCTAAGACTCTTTCACGCGTGCCCTTTTCGCATTCTTTTGCGATTTGCTACACGAATCGTTCTAACTGTGCTATGATACGCGTTCCATCGTGAAGATTCGACGCGGTGTCTAATTATAATTCGAATTTCGAATTTTTGAATGCTTGACATCCGGGAATACGGGAAATCGGAATTCGATTGGATTTCGAATCTGACAGAAATCTGACGAGCTTCCTTCCTTCCATCGTTGCACGGATAGTTAAAACAGATCTAAGATAAATTAAAGATAAATGTCTTTCGTTGGGAAAAATGGGGGTGGGAAGAAAGGATTGGAAGAGGCTGAGATTGCGTTTCCATTTAGAAGGAACTGCGGGTGAACTAGAATAAATCTGTCGTGTAATCCGCGCATGCAAAGTAACGAACCGAAAAAGGTATTCGTGGGTGTTGTATTCGAACGAATGGACGCGTCTATGTTGTCGTATATTTTCGTTAGAGTTAGAGACTCGTTGGAACGATAATCGAGAATGATGATGTTACGTTACGAATTTACGTTAGGGATTTATACACCCACCTCCCGTGAGTATATTAGGATTTACACGCCTCGTGAGGGTATGGAAATTGCAGTGAAGTTGATAGTTTTGAGAGGGAAGAATTATGTTAAGTTTTTATAAAATCATTTTCTATATATTACTTTTACATAGAGATATTTGCTTTATATAATTATAATATTCAATAATAGTTTCATACTATAAAAAATTGATTGAATTAAAAAAAGTAAACGTCTCTTGGAAAATAAAGGAATACAAGATTCCAATACTTTTTTCCAACTACTGCAATTTTCGTTATTGCAAATTTTATTACATATCCCAATGCTCGAAAAACGTAAAATCATAGTACATACCATTAAGAAAAACCCATTGGAACAACCATCATCCAACTTTCATCAACTGGAACCTTCACTAGACAACAACGATACGCCATCCACGCCATCCACTCTAATGCAAATGGCCGATCCATACGCACGTATTTCCAAACCGTCGTCATTTGCGGCGAGCCGATACGTCTTTGTGTGTACACGCCACACACGCATACACACACACACGCGTTTCATCGTGCAAAACTTCTGAAACCCGCCTCTCGTTCTTCCTGTTGCAGTTTCGGCACGTTGATCTACATGGCCACGCAAATAGCATCCGGCATGAAACACCTCGAGGAAATGGACTTGGTGCATCGGGATCTCGCCACAAGGTAACGACAGACAGGTTTCTCGTAGATTACTTTAAGTCGAAACTTCGCCGATCAGTCATTCCCCGGGCCCGACGTTCGACGTTGCTCTTCCGCCGGCTGACTTTCTTCTCTCGAAACACCGAGTTTCCGGTGTTACTTTTGCACGGGTATATCCGCTCGATCGAGGCGCTCGCAACTTCCACCGCGCGGTATTTCGGCCAGAAACTCGGCACAGTTTTGTCATCACGTGTTTCCGGCAATGGTAACGATCGGCGGCAGTTCGAGCGCGTAATCGTTAACGCGCGGAGAGAATTTGAAGCGGTTGCTTAATGAACTTTCGTTAAATGGGAAAGCTTGGAAGGAGTTGCGGAACCAGAGAAGAGATTGCTTTTTTCTTTTTATTTTCCTTGGAATCGTTTTCGTCGTATCGTTTCGTATTTTGGAGAACGAAAGGAAAATAGCTTTTAAATTCTGCTTTTATGTGGAAAATCGAAGTTCTTACAATGTTCGAAAGTTTTTTCCTGGAGATTTATAAATTGTGTTGAAGAAACGGTTTTTATTTGAATTATATCGATATTTATTTCGTTATTTACAATTTGTTAGTTAATTTCGATGGAAGAAACGATTCGAACGAATTCTTAATGGACAATTGTGCATGAATGATCGTTATTTTTCCATTAAACGTAAACTTGGAGGAAAAAACTCAAAATTTAATGAATTTATTTCTTGCACATCAAAAAAAAATTAGAATTCATTCGTCACCGATATAAATCCTCTCCTCTCCCAAAAGCTTAATTTTCTGCGCATCTTCGTCCGAGAAACAAACGTTCAATCTTCTAAAAAGAAAAATTTAAGCCGACCGCTTAATCAAAGTGGAAGTCATCGTCGTATAAATCGCCACTACGCCCTAAAGACAATGACAAATTGGCCAATTACCTTTCCCCTCGTCGACTAACACGCGTCCAACTTTCTTTCGTTTCGGTGTCGAAGAGTAAGCCACTTCCGGTTTTAAGAGGGAAGTTTCATCGAGTTACGACTTCTCCAATCCTCGATAAAACTACGTGGTGACCTGCGTGCAACCTCGTTGCCAACTCCACGTGTCAGGGCTGTTAAAAGGGAACGAGTTGGAGTGGAGTGGATGATGGTTGGGTCACGTGCTCGAATTATTAACTCTAATCATAAACTTTAATTACAAAGGGTGTCGCAAGTCTGTGGCGGATGAAATTAATTGCCGGTTGATTTACAGAAACGTGTTTTGAGCATTGCGCTCCGAAAACGAGAAAGAAATATAATATAACGTTTTATTTCTCCATTCTTATTGATTTTACTACTGCTCTGATTGGTGGTAAAGGTAATTTACGCTTTTTGCGTTGAATTATCTTACAACGAGAAATTGAAAGCTTTTTGTCAATTTTCCTCGAACAATATATAATTTAAAAAGTATCTAGCGTATTATTATTTTGTGGAAAATTAGCGAAGCAACTCGATCTTAATTTTTAACATGCTGAATGAAAAATGACAAAAGGTCTAATCGATTAGATGCATTTTTTTCTATTGATAAAATTCTACAAATACATTTTCAAATTCTATTAACTTATCGTGTAATGCATCTCCATAAATTCCATAAATTGGAATTCTGCAAAAAAGAGAAAAACCCTCTCGTTTTCAGCGTCAGCGAGGAGAAAATTACGGCATTTTTCCGTAGCAGAAAAGGACTAATTAGAAAACTTATAGTAATACGTTAAAGCGATCGTTAAGCCGCGGTGTTGAATCAGTTTCACGAGAGAGATCTGCAGAGATCTCGAGGACCGTGTCCATTCCATTTCACAAGCTGGATGAATACCTCCTACACCCGCTACCTATTAAACCCCCTCTCGACTGCGAGCAGATAAACGGGCAGTTTTCACGTTCAGAGATCGGCGTGAAACTTGGAACGATCGTCGCTCTCGGCGGAGCCTCGCTTCCGGCTCGAGGCTGGGCTCTCTTAAAAGGCGACTCTCGAAACGGCTCTCCACAATCGCCACGCCAGACGCGGTTTTATAGAATACGCGAAAACGCGCGACAGACGAATGGGCGCCGCCTTGGATTCCCATTCGTCGGCGAAAATGGTTTTACCCTCGAGATGTCGTCCTTTGATCTCCTTCTCTATAACTTTTCGCCATTGAAAACGGTGATTAGCTCGTGAATACTTCGGGGGAGGAAGGCCTAGGAAGGAAACAGAGAAGAATGATAAATTGTGGAGAAATTGTGATTATGATTAACAAATAACTAATATCTTATGGATCAATCTATGGTAAGTGTCGTGGAAGAAGACGTTCTCATTGGTGGTGGTTAAGTTTAATAATTGCAGAAAGTTAGATATTCATTGAAGTAATTACTAATTTTTATTTCTAACTGATTTTTCATTATTCCTTGAATATATTGAATAGAGAAACATATTATTTGTCTCTTCACTAGTAAAAAAAAATTATTGGTAGTTTGATAAGAGTTTGGTCTAATCCTTTTACCATGAAACAAGGATATTATTCGAGTAATATTCAAATTTAATTTTGTAATTTAACAGCTAAAATGAGTTTTAGAAAAATTCATTTGTTTCTGCAATCATTAAAAGCATATAAATACTTTTCATAAAATTACATTTTAACTTACACTTGTATGGATTTATTTCTATCCTAATAACCTGTATATAATAGATTCGATACACTGGCGTTAATCTCGGCACACAATTTCTCAATATTTACTCACAGGGAAAAGAGAGCGAATTAGTCGCGCGAAAATATACGTTTTTCCATCAAAATGGATCAACGTACGCGTCAAACGCACATGTATCACCAAAAGATCTTATCCCTCCTCCGGATACGGGTTGATCCAGTCTCAAGGCCGTAAACAATCCTTCGAGCACGATTCGCGGCGATACATTCGCCTACGTGTTCGAGTGTCGAGATAGGGGAAACCGGAATAATCCACTCGGCCCTGAAGACGGATTACGACTTCGAATCTACCATATTTTCTCGTAGGGCGATGGATTTTACCCCGGATGAAGGTACGGAATAGGAGAAAAACATCGTTCACGGTTTTAGGCAACGAAAGAACGAGGAGAAATATCATATGAAACTGGACTCTTTCTCGTCCAGTTAATATCACGAAAAACAACATTATTAATGTAAATCAATCGATGATTGAAGGGAAAACATTGGTGGAAAATATGTCCAGTGAAAAGTTTCGTACACCCTTTTATAAAGAAATTCGCCTAACTTGAGAATTCTGATTTCAACGATTGCTTAAAGAGCATAGTCTTCTCGAGGAATCTTTTTGAAAACGTGAAATTAAATCCCAAAATTATTAACGTCTTCTTCAATCTTTAATACAATTTCATCTGAGAAGTTTTACAACGAGAGTGTCTTAAATTTTAAATTCTAAAGATTTTTGGACACTGTTACAATTATAGTTATAATTTTAAAGAAACTAAAAAAAATTCTTTGAGCATCTTTGACCACTCCACTTGAAATGATCGATCAGGAGATTCCATTAAAAGTACAAAATACGAAAGCAAGAAAGTGATTCGAATATTTTTTTTTTTTTTTATTTTTTTGTAATCTGCTTTTGATTAACGATTTATGTATGATTTGTTGCAGGAATTGTTTGGTGAGCCGTGGTTACACGGTGAAAGTGTGCGATCTGGGCTCCGGAAGAAACGCCTACGCAGCCGACTATTTCCGGGTGGAGGGCCGGCCGCCATTGCCAATCCGATGGATGGCCTGGGAAGCTATGCTAATGGTAAGTCGTTAATTAGCAGTTAATCTGTAATCGTGGAGCCTCGAATATTGGATTTATAATAAAGTAATTCATTCGGCAGTTTGATTGGTCCGATTCTATTAAGCGTATTCCATTGCGTATGAAGCAATCGATTTCGATAATTTGTAAGATCGTATTTAACGACTAAATGTACGTAACGTTGAATAATATGTTTGGCACATTGATTTAATCCGCGAATATACACGCGTTTGAATGGTATTTTACTACAGAAAAAAAGACAAATGGTGGACTCGTAGTGTACGACATTAAATTGGAATATTTTTTTTTTTCGATACAAATTCAACGTAAAAATAGTTAGTGAATGAGATTAGATTACCTCAGCAATGAGATTTTAAAGACGTTTTATCGAATAATTAGTTCGTGTAAAAATTAAAAAAATTATCCTTTCATGGAAATAATTTAAACTTGTCTTTAACAAAACTTTCAGAAAGATTATAAAAATTAAAACAAAATTACAAAACAATCAAATCAGTGATAAAGTAGAAAGATAAAGAAAGAATCATACAAAGATAGATCATACTTTCTTCGTTCAAGATCATTTATTTTTAATCCTGAATACGAGTCACGAGTACGAATATACAATCGATAATATCACTCGTGTAAAACACACATTCGATTAACTCGACATTATAAACAGATTCTAATTAACTTCATTTATATTTGATCACTTTTTCCTTTTTGTTCGTATCGAATGATCATAGAGAAAAAAAAAAAAAATACGATAAATCTTCGAACGATGTGTACACCATCCCTAATTCCGAAAAAAAAAAATACTTTCAACGGATCGCTTCCCCCGTTTCACGGGGGTGAAACGAATCAAATTTGATCGGTTGAAGCAGACGCCACAGAGCAAATTGTAAACGATTTTTGCAGGCGAGGCGGGGGAGGAAAAATAAAGCGAGCGCGATCGAGTGGCCAGTGATATTTAAATGGACCGTAGCTACGCATCCGCGCGTATGAAACTCGGTTTGGCTTTCGCGAAATATATATACCTCTCCACCCATTGTTTTCACCCTTCTTCCCTCTGCCACGAAATCAAAGCCTCGCGCGTTTCGCGCTTTTGCTCGACGAAAGTTCCAAATTGTTTTTCCCCCCCTCTCCTTCTCTTTTTTGTTTTTGTTTTTTTTTCTCATTTTTATTTTTATTTTTTTTATTTTTTTTCCTCCACATTCCAAGTCAATATTTGCCTTGAAGATTCGCCTCTCGATCCTCCTCCCGCGAAGAGTTGAAACAACAGCGATTACCGTTTAATGCGCGGCTCCAACCACTTCGACTTTGAATCCATCCCGGATCTATTTTAACCCTCCTTGTTCAGAAACCTATCTACCTTGATCCACGGAGGATACGAGGAAATGGATTCGAGCAGATGAAGGGGGTTGAAGGGTGAGAGATTAGGTCATATTACCTGTGGTTAATAAACCCGAAACGTTCGCTTTTTGATGATCCTTCCCTGTTTCGGGGTAAATAATTTTCAACGATTCGTATTATTTTGCTATTAAATTATTATAAATTATTATAATTTATAATTTGTTTTCGGTTAATAGAAATGTATTGTTTCTAAAGATATTTCGTTATTCGTTCGTTTTTGATAAATTTATAAGATTTATAAACGATGTATATATATTTGATACATTGAGATATCGTTTTTGAAAAAGTTTTTACGTTTCAACGGATAATTAATTTAATCCTATTTATTTCGAAGAAAAGATGAACGATAAAGATTTTTTTGTCTTTATGTCTGCGTGTATTTCTGTCTTTGCTTAATGAGAAATTGCAAATATTTGCATTTTTGTCATCCGTTTGAAGTATTTCGATAGGGAAAAGTGTTTCGTAACGTTAATGGTATGCGTGATATTTTGAAAGTATACCGAAACTGGCGCGGTACACAGTTTGCGGTTAGCACGCTCGATAAAAGTAGCCGGGTAAACATCAACGTCTAGTTTGCGGTGGTCGAGACAAGCTTTTTGACTTAATTTCTGCCCACAACAGCCTGCACATTTTTCCATCCATTATACAGCCGATATACCCTTTTACCTCGTGTTTTATTAATTTAAATATTATCTCTGAATGAGAGACGGACACATTTACTAGATAAATCTTCTTATATGTAAAGCTTTTAAAAAAAATCTGAAAAATTCGACGATATTCATTGTTCAAAATTTGTTTACGAATAAAAATTTAAAATATTCGGGGGATAAAATTTCATGAGATTTCTTCCCATGAATAAATCTTTCTAATCTTTTCGCTTTAAAAAAAAAATGATTTTAAAAAATTCGAAATTCTTAAGGGTTCATAAATACTTTCGAAACGTAAAATATTCATGGATAAAATTCCGATCATCTCCTCGTATAACAATTATCCAATTTTTCCTCTCCATTAAATCTTCTAAAAATCTGAATCAATACTTGAACGAATCGATCTTCAAGAATAAAAATTTCCATGAAATCGTATTCATCAACCATTCTCCTTTTTCCTTCCAATTCACATTCAGAGAGAGATTAATTCGCAATAATACAACACCTCTCTACATATTTCAGCTCGCCCCTTAAATTTTCCAAAGATCCAAACATCTAAACTCGACTTAAAGATAGAAACCCACTCAATAATAACATCAAAATTTCATCAATCACCAACAATTATTTTCCAAGAATCCTTCCAAGAATTCACATTCGAAGATTAATTCGCAACAATTGCAACGGGCCACGCCCCCGTCGAAACGCTCCAACTCATAAAACGCCGTTACGTGATAATTTTATCGAAACGAGAACGGATGATTCCCTGTTGTTAATTTATTCATCGCGCGCCTTGAACGTGGCATAGTTATCGGTCAAAAGTAATGCAAGCCGGTTGGCATTCACGACGGCGAATGAAGTCGCGAGAATACACGTTATTCCGCGTGGTTACGGCGAATTTATCGGCGGGGAGCAGGTATACACACATACAAATATATACATATCGGTGTAACGAACGATAGTCAGAGCGAAGCGTATTTTATTCCGGTGTATCCTGTTTTTAATTTCTCGTCCGTGCCCCGCCGATATCGGACTGTCGATCCGCGAAACCGCGAAGCATCAGCCCGATAGAGCTGTCTGCGGTCGCGTGGCATTAACGAATCGGGCTTATTCGCTGTTTCCATGCGCCTCGTGTCATCGCGAGACCGCTGTAAAAGTATCGGTTAAAAAAAAAAAAAAATCGCTTTCGAGGATTCGTTTTCGATGTACAGGGGGCGTATGTATACGTATACACGTATCGTATAGGGCAGTACAGTCGGTCGCAAAAGTGTAGGAGGTTGAAGGAAGTTTATTCGATCTTTGAGAAATCAAGTCGAGGAAAATTTTTTTCGTACGTACGTAGAATATGATACAACGGATGTTATTGTGCTATGAATGCGCAATTTGGTAACTCGTGGAATTTTGTATGAATAGAATATTTGAATAGAGAAAAATACGTGAGATTTGTGAGATTTTGAAGAGTACTATATACGTTTTATATGAAAAAAGAATTGTTATTAATTGTTAAATTTACATAAGATGTACGAACATTTTTGTGACTGAGTGTACACATATATGGGTCTGTGAGAGTTTTATACGAGTGAATATTGGGAAAAAATGAGGTAAAATTGGGAACTTAAACCTTTAACGGACGTATGTCATCTCTGACGAGGCATTGTAAGTTCTTTGTATCGATGTATGCCACTTTTCACTTTGGCATTGATTTATGTCACTTCTGACATTGTAACTTTATTGTATTCGAAGAGATACAGGTCGAAAGAGAATGTGATGAAATTGAACATTGTGAAATCACGCGATTTCCTCGTGTATAACTTGTCTTTTCATCTTATGCAATATCTTTTCTTTTTTTTTTAGAATTCAAATATGCATTTCGTATTTTTGCTTGCATCGATTTTCATCGTAAATAATGATAATCTAGTGACAAGTTGTATGCGAAATGTTAGGCAAGGATCAATAAACACGCTGTTATTATGAACTCGTGAATTGTGCAATCAAGTTTTTATAATTGATGCAAATTAGGTAAAGAATCAAAGTCAAGTGGAATACTATATATAATATCTATCTTTTTTTTATATTATAAATTTTTAGAAATATAATATTTCTTTCGATACAAGAACGTACAATCGTTCAATCGTGTTTCATAACAACGATTTTATAACAATTTCTACGATCTTTAAGGAAGATGCCTTTAAGGAAGATGAGAATGAAGACAATCGATGTCGATGTTTACTGTTCGAGAATGGAAGGAGCGTGTTTCTTTGGATAAGATTTTTTCTTTTTTCGATATTTCATCGAGATCAATATACGCGACAAGTAAAATAAACATGTTTGCGATCAAACGTAATATCGAGCTCGGTCTCTGTCTTTCAGAGGTAATTGGGATCAGGAATATTTGGCGAGACGCGAGTTTCGTGTTAATTGGACGCATTACAGTTGCAACTGCCAACGCCAGTTTCTCTTTAATGACAAGGCCCCGCGCTTTAATTAAATGATAGCAGGCTAATGTTAAACTTAATGTCCCATTTTCCTTAATTCTTCTTGTTTCCTTGTCCTTTCTATTTCGATTTTATCATCGTTGATATTTCGAGCAAATTTTAATTATCAACGTTGAAAAATTCATTATTATATATATATTGCTTTCTTAGGTCTAATAAATTATACAAAAACAATCAAGTTAAATAATTTATTAGTAATAAATTGTTATATAAAATAAGATAATTGAAAGATTAATTCATTGAACAGAAATAGTTACTATGCTTGCAAAATTATTTTGTAAATCATTTTGTAAATCATTTTATATAAACTCCTATTAATTGGATAAAAAGTCACAGTTAATAGGGAGAATTAGATTGTCTCCTATTATAGTGAATAGCCTGATTATGCGAGCGTGCTTGTCCCCAACAGATTCACATAAATGGAGTTCTACTGTATTATTACTGTATTATATTATATACCGATGATAATAGCGACACCAATTCAGATAATCGAGATTCGCATTCACCCTATTGTAATTGTACAATATTCGATGCAAGAAAGGTCTCAAGACGCTTAAACCCCTTTCAAACAAAATATTTCATTACAATTTGCATTTTTCCTTTTTTTTAGATACCCTGCAAATTTCACCGTTGCATTTTCACAAACTGACGAGGTTACAAAAATCCTTTTTTGCCATCCAACACAATCAAAAATATTCAAACATTTTCCTAACCTGTACTTAACTCCATCGTTGACACGTCGTATTTTCGAAAATTGTCGACATGTTTTATAAATCGATGTTGGTCGAACAAACTCTTATTTTTCTAAAGATACAAAAATTTGATCGAATCCTTATTTGACGTGCAATTATTGGCCTGTAAACTCGTCGTCATATTTTCAAAACTGAAGTCATTACATGCCTTGCAAATCAATGTTGGCGATCTCTTGTTTTTCTAAAGATAGAGAAATTCGATCGAACACGATTACTTAATATTTAAATTATAATAGCCTTTTCCTGGCCTGCAAATTTCGTCGTCGAATACATATATATTTCCAAAACTTGAACACGTTTTAAATTGATCGGCCAACTGTTATTTTTCTATAAAAGATACAGAGACTAAGGATTATCGGTGGGAAGATTTTACCGATCGCAAAATATTTAAAAACATTTTGTACACTTTCCCAGTCAATCGAGCTCGAATTTCGTGCATTGAAAAGCGTTCCATCTTATCGCGGATTCGATCCGTTCGAGTGGGTGAGATCGAGGCATCGATCGAGCGATGAGCGCGGGACCCATTAGCATCGGAAATCGCGTATGAATGAAATCCGTGCGGGGGCAAATTGATAGGTAAATGGTAATTCGGGTAAATGGGAAACGAGCGGCCGATATACTATTCCCCTACCTCCTCTCCCTCCCCCTCGCTCGTTCGCGTAGTCATTTTCAGAATTGACTGCGCCGTTAATGTTTCATTATTGCCATCGTTTATCCATCCCGCGCCATTGTGTTAATGAAACGGGGCCAATGGTTCCGTGCACGCGCGCGCACTCACCGCCAAGGGGCCAAGAATTATATCCGGAATTAGCGTCGATTTAATGATTTAAACCGCTCGACTTCTTTATTAAGTTGGAACCAATGTCCCCCGATTCTGTTCCCGTAAACTTTACGACAATTATCAAAATTACCTACAACTGGTGGCATTAAAGTTAACACGTGGCTGGGAATAACGGGGGTTGCTGCGACGCTCGAGGAAAAGGGGAAGTTTGTAGGTGAAACGAAAGTTATCGAAATTGACGAGGTTTTATTATCTTTAAGTTAAAGAATAAGTGAAAAGGTGTTAATTTTTAATTTACAAATATCGAGAGATTTTGAAATTTAAGGGGAAGTTAGTGATAGCTCGTAGGTGGAAAGCTATCGAGATTTACAACTTTATTTTTTTTTCTTCGTTGTGTGGCTAAAGGATTATCGATGCAATTGTAAAAATATAGAAAACATAATTTATGATTAATCAGAATTAATACATGGAATAACTAGGGATAATTACAATATTGGAAACATTGAATGAATTTATAAGTGAAACTATGAAAGCTGTCAATGTTGAGTAAGGTTTGAAATTAAACTTTTGTTAAAGAATCTTATATAGTGAATAATTTAAAGATTTTCTTATTAACTCAATAATATAAACACTCTAAGATTAATAATAATCTTACATCGGATTTCATTTACAAAATTGGCGAACGAGTGATTAAGTTTCCCATCGATTCGTCGAACGATTCTTATTTTCAGTGAGACTTTTAATCGCATTTAATACTCAACGGCTAATTACGATGTCGGATTAATGGGCGTAACGATTGTTTTAATCATCGCACGTGCACGCACGTTGCAGAACAGAGAGTCATATATATATATAGAGTTTCTGGTACATGCGTGTTACCCGTTAAACTTGATGCCGTCGTGTACACCGCTTCTTAAGATGGAGTAGTTTCATGAAATTACGTAACTGAAACACTTAAGTTGAAGTAATTTCTCGTCAAGCAACGATACCACCTGCCGTGCACGCCGCCTCGTAAATAGATTTCTAGTTCGAACTACTGTTTACGCGACAGGACACGGGGGGAAAATATTACTTTCGTCACGAAATTTCAGATAAACTTTTGTCTTCTTCTCGCGACGAAAAAAAGAAAGATGACTTATTCCTTATTTTATTTAAGGGAAAAATATCAAAAATCATGAGAGAATCTCTCCATTCTTGATTCTAAAGATAATTGTCTATTGTTTCCCTCTTGCGTTGTATTTATGCAAATTTATATTTTGCAAACGAGAAATTTTCAACCTTTCGATAATTATTTTTGAAAATTCTGTTATTTATTATCGTTAAACGTGGAACGTACTTAATCCAATTTTTTTTTTTTTTTTTTTTGATAAAACAACGTTATACAAATTTTATAAACGTGTATTGATTATATTGTATAGATATTTTCTATCACAGAAGTAATAACATAGAATTTTCTTGGTTATCCGATGTATTTTTTTCCCCCCTCCCCATTTTTATCCCGATGAATTAACGACAGTGAAAAATAAAAACCGATCGTGCGTTCAACTTCACTTCTTGAAAATCGAATATTCCATTTGTGTTTTTTTTTTTTTATGTGCGTTACTATTGATCGAATTATCGTTTAATATTTTATTGTTTGTATTAAATTACACGATAAAAAATATTTCGATTTTTCGGGCGATCTATTCGAGTCGTCCAATTGCAATTTTTCAAATAACATTCAAGATAAAACGTTCACACTGGGGCGGATGAATTTGATTAACGATAGTTTTAAACTATGACCGAGGCACTGTTACATTTTCCACGTTTTTCCACCTCGATTCCGCAGGGTTATACTTTGCGAAGCTTTGCTCTTTTTGGATCTGTCTGTTACGCTTTAGAATTTTTTTTTTTTTATCTGTTTCCTTTTCCTCTCTCGATACTGTGAAATTTTTTTTGCTATTAATATTATAATATTCAGAAAAACTAGATCTCTCGTATCGATCCTTAAATGGAAAAGCAACTGGATTTGCAATTACTTACTTTTTTAATTGGATCTTCTTTTGTGTTAAATTATTTTAATATTGAAAAATATTACGGCAAAACGTAGGGTAATTCATGCGGAAAGCAATAAAAGATAAATCTGCTTATCTGTTGAAAAATATTCAACAATATTCAGTATGGATGTTAACGTAGTTTTAAATAGAATTTTGAATACAATTAAAAGATTAAAAAAATTCGTTTCTCTTTCTAAATATCAAACATTTAACATCAATAAACATTTCGAATTCAAAATTGAGATTCACAATTATTTTCGAACTAAAAAATTATCCTTTATTATCTTTTGAAATTCATTTCACTTTAACACATT
Organism: Apis dorsata; assembly: GCF_000469605.1. Classification (NCBI taxonomy): domain Eukaryota; kingdom Metazoa; phylum Arthropoda; class Insecta; order Hymenoptera; family Apidae; genus Apis; species Apis dorsata. The sequence continues at coordinate 780,259 of NW_006263630.1, read as the reverse complement.
CATCCATCGAATTTTTCCATACTTTGCCCACAACATCAGATTTAAAATTTCATTTAAAAAAGTGCAATTGTTTATACACGCATCGTTAAATATAAACTTTGTGAAGTGAAAATGAAAATTTCCACTGTCCGAAATCAGTCTGTCTCGATACAATGATCGAAACTGCATAATTACAAATGAATTCAGGGAAGACACGCATCGAAGAGCGACGTCTGGTCTTTCGCAGTAACTCTTTGGGAGATTTTAACGTTCGCAAGGGAACAGCCGTTCGAGGAGCTGCCCGATCATCGCATAGTCGAGAATGCAACGTATTTTTACCAAGAGGACGATAGAAGGGTGAGTATACGTTCCTCCTCGTCCTGCTACGCGATTCGATGAACACTAGTATCTCGCATTGAACGATCTTCCTTAAAGCCTTTCATCTCCATGAACGGCACCATTCGTTTTTCCAACCTCTCGATTTCTCTTTCTCTTATTACGATTTAATTAAACGATTAAATTATTAATAATTAAATCCTTATTATTAGATGATCAAAGGAAGGAGGAGTTGAGAGAACTGTGAATAAAATGATGAAACTTTAATTAGAAACCGCGTATGTTCGTAAAAATGTATCGTAGAACTCTATCTTTTATATTATGTTACACGAAACTTTATTCTTCGTTAATTGAAGAATAAAACATATCAAAATGCGAAAGTTCTTTTCTATATTTTGTGTGAAAGTGGTATTCTGTTGATCAAAAAAAAATTCTCTTTTTAAAAAATTTCTACATCTATTGTTTCGTATCGATATGTCTGTTCTACGATACATTTCTTTTGTCGAAATAGAACATAAAAATAATTATTTAACGTGTTATAAAATATACGTGTAATTATAATAATGTATAATAGGTAGAGTATATATATACACACGATACATACGTACAAGTGTTACACATACAAAATTTCAAAATTTTATTACTAATTTTATTACGTATATTTACCAATAATTTTATTTAATCTTTTCTTTCATAAATTCGTTTAAATATACCGCACAATTCCATTATACACCGCAATATTTATACATTGAATGGAAATTATTCGAAATACACGGATCTGACTTTTTATTTCAAATAATAATAATAATAATAATAATAATTAAATATATATTCCACACAAAAATTCGCAAAAATCTACTCGATGAAAGATTCAGAAACTCAACAACAACAACAAAAAAAAAACATTCGAAACAAATACGTATCGTATTAATTCTATTTTTTCTTTTTTTTTTTTTTTTAAAACGCACTTGTACAAAATTTCCACCAAACCTTTCAATTTATTTCTGTTTATTCGAATCAACGAACAACGCAGCAGAATATTTTCAAACTGTACGAGCACGATAACATTTGTAATCGAATCACAACTTTGACGAACGACTCGAACGCACGAACACACGAACATCTTTTTCCATATTTTTTTTCGAATTTATCCGAATTTTATTTAATATTATTTCCCGCAGATCATTCTTCCCCTGCCGAAAAACTGCCCCAAAGATATCTACGAGCTGATGCGCGAGTGCTGGCATAGGAACGACGTGGACAGGCCGAGTTTCCGGGAGATCCACATGTTTCTCCAGAGGAAAAATCTCGGTTACAAGCACGGGGAGACGAACGACACCTGATACAGAGAGCTAGAAGGCTGGAACCTGATCCGGCTTTCTATGATCGGCGAGCTGAACGGGAACTGGTGGAACTCCCCTTCCACGACCAAGTTACACCAGGTCAGGCCAAGTTAGTAGTGCACCGATGACACGAGGATCAATTCCTGATTGTCGAATCGTCGAAGACAAAGGTAAACGGTGATCGAGATGGTTCTTCGTTGCCCTATCGTCGATAATCCTAGTGAATTTTTTAATAAACTGTGCAACTTGTACGCGGTGAATTATTATTATTATTATAATCATCATATCATGCGATCTTGAACGATTATGAGGGAGTTTGTTACAAACAATTCCTTTTCTCTCCTCGATTCTCTCGAAATTTATAATTCTCGTAATATTTTTCACGATATTCGCAGAATCAAAAGAGAAAAAAAAAATGACGAATCAAAATTTTTTATGGAATAATAATTTTTCATCGCTCGTTACTCTTCTTCTAAGATTATTTTCCTCCGGTTTGAAACGTTGACCGCGCGTAACCGTGCAATTAAAAAAGCAACAAAGCACGAAGATAAGAAAAATAAATAGAAATAAAAATAAAAAAAATAACAGCGCGAGAACGATCTCGAGCAAGCGGATATATATATATACGAAATGGGAGCGTTCCTAGCGCGGGTCCAATGGGCGGAAAGCACGTTCAATAAATCGCGCACACGCCATTTCTGAAATTGATACTGTCAGCAAACAAGCTTATGACACCCGCCGCAACGGCACTCGCGTCACGTTCAGAATACACGTGGCCCGTGGACTTTGGAAAATCGCGGAGGATACAACAAACGGTCTCCACCGATCATTTCCTGGAAACCTCTTCTCTCCCCTCAATCTGTGTCCAACGTTGTACGTGTGATCCGATCCGGGAGGCCGAGAAATACCATCGCGTGAAAAACCCTCTTCGTAAACCATTGCGCGTCTACGAAGTTTTTACGAAGAGAAAAAGAGGAGGAAGAAGAGGAGGAGAAGGAGAAGAAAAGTCGAAGGAACAAATTATAGTGGATCGATTCGATTCGATTGGGTAGCTTTTCTTTTTCACGACGATTCCTCGTCGTTGTGTATCCGATAAGTAATCGAGGACACGATAATCGAGGGAACGTTTTATCGCACAGTGACGCCCTGTTACACGGTTTTAAGAATCGAGAACGAATTCTGAGAGATGTGAAACGGGAGTGGAAAATACGTTTCTTGGTTCTTGGTTGATTGAATGTAAATTGACTCTGGATGGAAGTTGGAAACGAAGTATGGCAAATGTGCGAGATTGTTCTTTCTTTTTCTTTTTCTTTTCTTTTTTTTTTTTTGAGGGAGGGGGAAGAATTAATTGATATGGAAATACTGGTGGAATTTGGATTACATTGGCGCCCTCTGGTTCAAGTGAGCTAGTAACATTAGTGAAATTTAACGAATTACTAGTTACTAGTGTATCGGATAATAGTTTGGCAATAAAACTAATAACGAAGATTTATAATTACATTTTCATCGCAACTTACAACTCTTACAACTTGTCAATTCACTAATCTTATTATCTATCGAATCATCAGAGGGGTCCATAACTTACTAGCCATAAAAATAAATATAAATAAATAAATAAAGCGGTCGCAGAATGGTCGAAGTTCGTCGGAGTGTAAAAATTGAAAATTGGAAAAAAAAAAAAAGAAACAATTCCTCGAGAGCCTGCTGGCTTACCTTTAAGTTCCCTGAGACTATTACTGATAAGCTTAAGATGCGCTTAGCCGAAGTGCATAAATGTTTGACAATACCATTAGAGGTTGCAAGTAAATAAAGAAACAGAAAAAAAATTTCGTATACATATATATATATAAATAAATAAATAAATAAATAAATAAATAAATAAATATAGCAGATGTAAAGAGATGTTAAAAAAAAGGGTTTAACCGATAGCGTAAAAAATTTATTAGAGAACGTCGTTTT
>NW_006263630.1:773748-776244 GCF_000469605.1 Apis dorsata | reverse complement strand
ACCTGAAGTTACGTTTATAGGAAGGAATAGAGACACGGTCCATTTACCCGGTGGATATACCTTTGCTCGCCTTTTTACAGGCGAATTTTTGCCCGGTGATCGAGGGTCGGAAATAATTCTTGCGAATAATCGGGCATCGATTTCGCCTTCCGCTACCTGCTCACTTCTCGTTTCTTTTTTTTCCCTCCAATTTTATTTCGTTCCATTTTTATTTTTCGTTTCATTCTATTCGCTCATGTTGTTGTTGAAACGAATTTATTTCGTTTATTTTTGTTTTTGTTTTTTTCCATTTTTTTTTTTCTTTTTTTGGAAAAATTAATTTTATAGGTTCTACTTGAAACACGTTGTATCGCGTTCAATTAATATTTAGTTTTATGGACTTTTATGGGCGAATTTTTATATAGTTTCTTTTTTATTTCTCCCCTCCTCCCCTGTCCTATATTTTTTTATTAAACATTGAAAATTACGCTCGTCCGGAATTATCTTTTCGGAGCGGAGAGGGATGAGATTGAAATGCGCGCGCAGAAAATATTCATCCGGTTACACGAACCGTGTTCAACGTGGAACAATGAGAAATTTATAATAATTGTTAATACGAGTTTGTAAGCGGCGATTAATAGCGGGCTGTAACAAACAACAAAAGGATAATATAATTGAAGAAATTAGCGATGAAAAGGGTGTAAATGGGTGGTGTGACGATAGGGCGATAGCTCGCTATAAGGGCGATAAATCGCGTTGTTTTGGAATTTATTACGTTACTCGGCTAAAAAACGCACAGTCACTCTCGTGATCTGTAAAAAGAAAAATATATATATATATATATAAATCGCCATAGGAAGTGTAAGTGATAAATGTGCACGCGACTGAAAGTGGTTCGGTAAAAGGGATCATCGTTCCGCCATTATTCGTTATCCTTTCGTATACGAAAGAAACATAATAATAATAACGATCAATGTTTCGAGTGTTTACGAGCGTTCTTCGATATTTATTCGAGCAAAAGGAAAGAAAAAAGAAGAAGAAGGAGAAGGAAAAAGAATTACGAGAAACATGGAGAAACGACCCCCCTTTCATCGAGCCATCCACGGTCGAGGCAGGTTTCATTTTGAATATGAAAAGTCTATGATATTGTCTATGAAACGATCGTTGGTAATTTATTAAATATTAATCTAAATCGTAAGACCGACGACATTAAAGAAATACTGCCATTGTATTTAGGGAAATATTTGCGATATCATTTTTTCGATCCTTTCCGTTGTCACACTCGACGAGAAACGATCGAATTTCTTTTGATTCGTTCGAAGATGCGTGTGATCGAGAGAGTAGTGTTGTTTACCGACGAACGAACGGTGAAACAAATAAATGGGCGAAGGGATGCGAGGAGAAGGGAGATCACGATCGATCGTACAGAACACGAGAACAGTCGTGTAGAGAGAGAGAAAAAGAAAAAGAGAAAAGAAAGAAAGGAAGAAGGATCGATGTACATATCCACTTTGATGAGCTTAACGAATTATTAACGGTGAGAAATTTTAATTTCGGCTTGGTGGAGATCGTCTTCTGTGCGATCGAACCAGGCGACACGTGCATACATACGGTTCTTCCTACAAATTGAGAGAAAGAAAATTAAAAGGATTCTCGATCGGTCGTGCACAATAGCGGGAGAGAAGAACGAAGGGGAAAAATGATCGAATCGGAGAGAGAGGGGGAAAGAGAGAGAGAGAGAGTGAATTTTAGAAATTTTTTTATATCTGTCTTTCTTTTTTATTCTTTTTTCTTTCTTCTTCCTTTTCAATTACCAACACGACCATTATCTCTTTCATTTCAGCCCGATCTTCTTTCATCGCTTAATTCCTCGTTTATTCAAATTTATTTGAATTTATGACGCTTCCCATTCGATTCACGTTCGATCAATAGAGCGGAGAAAAAACGGGCTCCTTTCGCGCGATTAATTATCGAAATTGAAATTATCGATTATCCGTTCGAGCGAATATTATTAATTAAGGATTGAATATCACGTATCATTGACATATCGTACGTATTTCCACGGAATAACGTTTATTCTGCCCGGGGAATAGAGAACTAACGCATATCTTGAGAGAAGTTGAACCACGAATCGAGCGGAAGTAACGCTTCACGCTTACGTGAAAATTGTATTATATACACGTATATAAATATTTCTGAACTCGTACATATCTTACACCTGTCATCCGATCGATCATCTCTGTTTGTAGGAAGAACACATCTGTCACGAGGATGAAAGGACGAGAGTATGAGAGAATGAAAGAGAGAGAGAGAGAAAGAGAGAAAGAGAAAGACAAAGAGAAATACAATATAAATAAATATAAATATATATATAAATATAAATATAAATATAAATATAAATATATCGAAGATCGTTGAAGATTAAGCGATGAAGAGGATTGAACTAATCGTTTCCATCTTAGAGATATGATATACGCGAAGAAGATATACTTTGTACAGTTTGTAATAACAAAATCC
>NW_006263630.1:764861-773550 GCF_000469605.1 Apis dorsata | reverse complement strand
CCAGTCGATCCACCGAAAAAAAAGGAAAAAAAAAAAAAAGAAAAAAAAGAGAAAAAGAAGAAAGAAACCAAAATCATAGGAATTAATCATTCTCATGGTACGTTTTTTTTTTTATTATTATTTTTCAAAGGTGACGGGGTCGAGGACCAGTTTTTTCAACGTTCCAGATTCGACTACTTTGAAGTATAAAAAAGAAAGGAGGGTCTGCCATTCGCGTGCCAGCCTCGTTCTATTATAGAATTTATCGCTCTCTTTTTTATTTCGGCCGAAACATAAAAATTATTAGCGTACACTGGAAACATACTATTTTATTATGACGTTCATTTCGGTCGCTAGTGAATCGTGAGAAAGTCAAGATTCGTGCAAGAGATAAAGAATGTTTTATCCGCGGGTCGAAACGCGAATTTAAACACTGCGTTTAACTCGAAATTTTCTTGGGTGCATTATTGTTCGTAGAAGTTTGAAATTTTGTGGAAAACTTTTTCAATGATATTACAATTCATTTTTTGATCGAGAATAATATAGATGCTTGTATCGTTAATCGTATCAATGAATTGACTTTTCAAAATTTTTAAATTTCACGAACAGGAGGATCATTCGTTGCTCTCGTTTCGAAGAATATCACGCGTGAAAATTGGTCGTATTTTCTCTTAGCGTTTATAATTATATTACAAACATAATATAATATATTACACTCGTTTATCAGAGATATATCTTACAATTTTTTTCGTTTTTTATTTTCCGTCGCTGTCGTAATTGCTTTTACTGCCCCTGAAGAGAATACCATACTTGAATATGAAAATTTCGAATTGGACGCGAATATGCAAGACGAATTTCGCGCACCGGGGTGTACAATAAAATTTTAGAATTCTTATTTTTCACGAGTGAATCACGTACATCGACAATAGACGCTCCTTCCTCACCGGGCCCCGTATCTCTCCTTTTGCAAACGAGCTTTGTTTTTCGCGCGTATTTGCCCAATGGAAGCGCACGGTTTTCGTCGCCGGCACGGTCCGCCAGTCGCAAACAAAAGTCGGAACACGGAAGTGCCGCGTACACGGGAATTCCACGTTTGCCGATGGAATTTAATATCCGCTGCCTTCGTTATGAAACACGATCGCGCTTTTTCTCTTCCCTTCTATCGGCCGCGCGTGAGCTTTCGTTTTTGCAAACCCGATAAAGGCGCAACATCGAATCGATATCTCCGCATACAGTTGCCCGACGAATTTTGATAAATAGCGGCCTTACCTTATGACGCCTTAAAATATCCCTTCCATCAGATTTTTTTTTTTTTAATCTAATTTAATTTTCATTTACGCATATCACGAAGTAGTAAGTTTTTGGAAGTGGTACATTTTAAATAAGAAATCATTTTGCGTTAATTTTTCTTTGCCTCGAAAGTAATTTATTTAGTAATTTATTTAATAATTACATATATTACGATATAAGCTCAACAATCAAGAATAATCGGATAGTTTTTCGCTTAGACGCAAGAATTGAAGTAGGTGAGATTGAAATTTCTATCCAATTTCTATTGGCAATTTAATCAAAATTCAGCGGGAAAGGCGGAGAAATGGTGCCTGGTTTAGACAAATAAACGTCGCGAATTGGTGGATCCGCGGACACGAGAGCATCCAACAATCTCCTAGTGCAAATATAAACGGGCGAATGGGTTGCAAATAAGCTGGCTGAGCACGGGCCATAGGTGTAGGACCAGTTATCTATTGTTTATCAGCGGGCGTATTGACTATTGTGCGTGGTGTTTAACACTCGTATCCCTTCCACGTTTTCCCTGTATAAATGTCACAACACGTGTATTTAATACGTTTGTACATAGCGAGATTCGTTTTCAATAAATACTCAACGCTTTGACTTTTATCTCCTATCCTTCTCACTATTCTCAATCTTGAAAAATAAAGCACGCTCGAGAAAGTTTTGCCTTTGGAGGAAATTCTATAAGGTAACGGCGCTTTCCTCCTATTAATTCCGCCTCACCTTTCTCCGTTTCTAACGGTGTGCAACTCGAGCGAAAGGTTACGCAACGAGAGGAATTCGCTCGCAGCGCCAAAGTTTTCGAGAAAAACCGTTGGAAAGGAGGATCGCGGTCGCCTCGAGTTGGAAGGTAAGTTGTTATTGAATTCCGCTTAGTTTCTTCAATACGAGCTTCCAGTCCACGTTTTTTACGCGTTTTCGATGCAGCCTGCGTGTACTCTCCGCGTCAATGTTTTTCCAACCTATTTTGAGTTCCGACCTACTTAACTTATTGCTTCCCTCTAAGGTGAAAGTAAGAAAAATCGAAGAAAAATTTTTTTTAAGTGCTACCTTGATTAAATAGCGAAAGAATTATTTTGATAATTATTTTTTAGAGCACTGTACACGTAAGACGTGAAAAATGAATTGCGAGAAATCATTGATTAAAAGTGACGGATATATTAATTTCTTTTTACATATCTACGTGACACGATTGTAGAATCTACGGTTGAATTCTTTCACTCGTGAAGATAACGTTAACAGGTGAGAAAAGTTTGGAGAAACTTCTTTCAAAAGTGAATAATTTATCTTCACTTTATTTTTTAATTGTGGAGGAGGTAGAATCTTTTTTCACGAGTTTATTCGTGTAATTCGAATTTTTTTACGCCGAATGACGATTATATCAATCGTTATTGAGTCGATCGAAACAAAATTCGACGACGGAATCTAAGAAGATCGATTTAATACGAAAATACTGTTAAATTCAAATCAAATATGAAATATGATTGATATAATTATATAAAAAAAAGTTCAAATCGTTTTACAATTGAAAATAAATTCATTTATTTTTATATATCCTATTCTATATCCTATTCTCAATATGACAAAATTATAACGGATTCTATCTTATTTCGCTATTCTTAAAACTGTTGGCATTGATTAATCGCAAATAACACCATAAGCTGATCAAATTTTTATATCGTTTTAACAAAGGTAAGTACTTTTTTTTAAACAAAGATTAAAATAACACGAAATCAATTAAATTTCATTTGTAGAAGCGACTATAGGTCCTACCTAACATCCGATGCTCGTTGTGCGACTATAGTTGCCCGTGAAAATTTCAAATTAGTTAGAAACTCTAGCTGAGCGTAGCGAAGCTTGATATCCTTAGCTTAACTAATATTGCCTTGTACAATTATTTGGTTCAATTTGCATATTACTCTGTTTATGCCCAACTTTGGCCAATATCGAAGGTAACGAAAATAATCTTCGTTCTACATAACGTCTTCGTCGGCTAAGACGTTTTCCCCTAGCATGATATCACAGCGAAAAGTAAAATTCTTTTACTACCACGATATTTCTCTGGAAATGAAATTTTTAATTTTAAATACAGTAATTTCCAATGCCAACCAAATGAAAATATATTAAAAACGTAAAATTTTAATCTTTGAAATGCTTTTTATCTTAATACGACTTCCCGTTCCCGAAATATCGTCATTAAAACCTGATCAAACCTTTATTAAAACTAGAAAAACTTCGAAAATAGTGACTTTCAACGAAAGAACGTTTAGAAGAGAGAAAATTAAAAATTTTCTGAGATGTCGAAGTTCACATTGACAAGTGGTAGATTTTGCAAAAACACGATTCTAAGAAGAAATGTAGAATCACAGTATTACATTCGTAATCTCTGCACTGTCTTGAATTGAAAACTTTGAGAAAAACCTTTATCTTCCGATCGAGTTATCGGAATGAATCAAAAAGCGACTTCAATCACGAAATCTCTTCTCATATTTTCTACAATTTCTAAAATTTACATAAACTTTCACATTCGTATATTTCACATATTTCATAAAAATTCTAGTTACAAAAGAAAGAATCGAAACCCTTCTTTCAACTTTATTCGTCAAATGAATTCTACAACGTCCATCCACGTTAAGTAACCACCCTCTGTAACCAAAACTGATCTCGAAAGCCCGCGTGTCCCATCTGGTCCCGTTCCCCGAATCGATTCGATATAAATCATCGCTTTTTGCCGCGGTATATTCGACAATGGCGGCGTTTTGCAAGCCGGTTAATGGAAATGAAATCACCCGGGACGATTTCCATCTCGCGACAACCATCGACAACCACCTTTCCCCCGAGAACCACCGCCCTTTCGCACATTTTTCACGAGGCTGCTCCTTCGTGTTATCGACTAACTGATGCGCTATCGCGATGGATTTGTATGACGCGTAGAAAGAAAGGGGATCGTTTTGGAAGGAAGTGGAGGGAAAAGGGGATGGAATGGAAGGGGAGGACGATGAGAAAGAGCGACGTGTATCGCGTCGTCTGTCCCTCGTGTGATTCTTTTACCCGCGAGGGCCAAACTAGAGGCCGAGATCCAGAGGGAGGGTCAGAGGGAACGAGACGTTAATCCAATGTGAAACACTCCCGTCTTCGCACACTGGCTCTCGAAATTTTGCATCCGGAATTACTTAACGACCGGTCATCCTTTTATTTTCCACGCACAGAAACCTCTCACGCATCTCTCGCGTTGAGAACTTGCTTCTGAAATGTTTCCTCCGTCGACGTTTGAGAACCCGTTTTCCATTTTTCCACTCGAATGGAGCGAAAAACGTTCTGACTCTGTTCCTGTGAAGAATTTTTCTCTTTATTGCGAGTAGTTATAATTTTGAGATTTTTCTTTCAAGTCAGGTTTTAATTAAGATTATTACAAATATTTCAATTTAAAATTCAAGAAGAATCTAATAAAGAAGTGTGCACATTTCTGAAGAGGATTTTCGAATGAAAGATCGTCGGTCGGTTAAATACAGGGCGCGTTATTCAAATATGGATAATTTTATGCCCTCTTTATTATTATTATATAGGGGGCGCCGTGTCGACGAATTCTCGAATTCGTTAGAGGGAAAGTCAGGGGGTTAAACGTGACGAGGGTTGGATATGGGTATAACACGTATAATCCTCCACGACGCGTAACACGATATTCCGCCTAATCCTTCTATCGAAAGGAATTAGTCTTCCGGAATATGTATATTCGTTTCGTTGTGAAATATATTCTGGTGTCTGGTTTTTCTTCTTCGTACTACGTCTTACACGTGTGGTCAGAATCGAAAAAGAATTTATTTCTTCGCTAAAAATCTATGCAGAATTTTTATTTTTTTTTTTTTAATCAAATATAATTTTTATAAAATACTCGCTATATTGTCGCTCCCACGCGCGTTGAATTTTATATGTATACACGGGGTAACGAAATATTACAAAATCGGAAAAATCGGGAAACAAGGGGGATAATCGGGGGAGGAGATACAATTTTAATACGATTTGAAATGTTTCGAGCGTGTATTTCGAGGAGGTCGATAACTGGTAGACATTACAATATTGGATTACGAATAAATTTCCATGTCCACGTGTTACGGGGGAAAAAAGGATTTAATTCATTTAACGTGTTTCTATTCCAATACTGGGTCTCGCATAACGGGCCCCGGATAACGATTTGTATATAATTATCGGTGAATTCTATATATATATATATACAGTAATTAATTTCGGAATATGAAATTTATAATTGATGTAATAGAATATTATGGATACGTTTCGTCGGCTTTAAAAGATTAACCCAATTAATATTAATTAGTACCTGCCTAATATCGTTCTAATGTTTTCCCATTTTGTCGTAAGAGGAAACTATTATCGTGGGCATAAGTTCAGGTACAATGCAATACGATGCGTTTGAAAATGAAAAATTTTACGGTGTTTATATTTTTATTAGCGTGCATTTTAATTCTGTTGTAAGAAGTCTTGAAATAAATTTGTAAATATCAATAAATTTGATCGAATTATATAAAATTATTAGAACGAATGATAAAATCATCAAAATATGTAAATTCTTGACAAACATTTTGAAAAATATAATTATACATTTGGACGCAATTTTACCATATTTGTGTTAATTAATTTAGAAACATACACACTGTAACAAATTTATTTCTATTCACACGAAATCGAAATTAACCAACGCTCGAACGCTAATTAATAATAGATTACACCGGAGTTTTGTCATATTCATATAAAATTTACATAATCTATACATAACAAACCTATTTGTATTAGTAAATTGTATCGATAGGATATTAATTAATAAAATTAATTAAATTAAAAATATACTCACTTCTATAGATGATATATATATTTAACAACGAATGATCGAGGTCGCGCATGAGCGAACCATATCAAATAAAGCAAACTGGATACCGTGCATGTTTGCCAATATTCGCGTAACATGATGTTTCAAGTGCATTTTTTATCGTTAACGATAACAGCATCGTAGAGGCCGAAGAGATGCGAAAATTTTATTGGATCGATTGATATATTCTCAACTTTTTTAAATAAATATCGTGTTTAAATAGAATGTCAAAAAATACACGGATTCACGAACACGTGGAAATTAAAATACGGCCGATCTCCATCTTTTTATTAACGCTCAGACTTGCGTGGAATATCGCGTTAATTCATGGTCACGACACGTAAAAAAAAAAAAAAATATTTCTCCTTCCAACCAGATCGATCAAGATATAAATTACATCGATCCCTGTTGCGAAACGTGTATTTCTCGAAGCGAAGTAGAAACATTGAATGACGTTCGAACACATTGAATAAAATAATGATAATAAGTAGAATTATGCGAGTATTCTCGATAAGAATTTGAACGTTCTTCGAGATTTATATCTCTGACGATAAATTTTAAATTTAATCAGAATTACGTTTCTTTCATCGACGTGTGTCAATTCTACTGTCAATTTCGACGAGAGAGAATGCAAATTATCGTCATATCTTACGAAATGATCGATCAATCTGAGAATCAACTGTGCGTTTCTCAAAGTGCCTATTCTCTGGAGAGAATTTTCATCTCTCTGACGACGAGTATTCAAATAAATCCACTTATAGCATTTCGATAGAAAAATAAAAATTCTTTTATTGACAAACGCGTCGATTCCCAAATCCTTACAATAATCCATTCAAATATCGTACAATAACAAGCAAGAGCTGCCAATTTGAAGAAGGAACGCCACCAATGGTATTTCACCATTGGTGATCAATATTAATCCAGAACGAATGTAACCTCAAAGCTCGCCGATACCCTCCGGTGTCGAACTTCCATCCCTGACAGTGATCGAGCCCCGAATCTCACAAAAATCCTGCCACACCCTGATTCGATATTATTTATAGGCCGGACTGTCCGCCTGTCCGACGATTAAGCCGATGTCGCGGCACGGTCATCCTCGTTTCCTCGACAAAATCGATAATCGGTGCGTTCCGTTTTTGTGCATCTCGACCGGGCGGCAACGAAATAATCAATCGTTTATTCGCGCGAAATTCCACTATGGGAAACATGGGAAACATCAGCCGTTTCCGCTGTAACAAAATTTCATTTTCATCCCCCATTTTCACTGGAAGAGGAATGATGGTTATATACATATATATATAATGTACAATCGAAGTGGAAATGGATAGTATCTGCTATTATCTAAGTATATATGCTACTTTTGCTCGCAGGAATTTTGATGTGATCGGTTGTAATTCCTCGATTTCGTTTGATCTTGGAAATTGGACGAATTTGTCGTTTAACAAATAACGTTACTTGAATGGATGGTTAATTTTCTTTGGGTTAGAAATTTACTCGTGAAAAGATGAATGATAGATAAAATAAGATAAGAAAAAAATTCGTTGCTTTGTATTGCTTCTGATATTTGAAAATGGACAGAAATTTTGGAGAGTAGAGAGAAATGAATATTGGATCCGTTACTTTCAATATTTTCTTTGAAAAATGAAACGATAAGTATATAGAATATGTTGAATTGGTTGCGATGTTGTTATTTCTGGAAATTATTCATTTTTTTTAGTTTCTCATTTCAGTTCTGAAGAATTTATAACATTCGTGATTCGTTCGAAATTTTGCATTGTTACGAAGAAGAAAGATTAGACACGAAAGAGATATAAGCTCTTCTCGTGAAAGGTTTATCGATGCGTTAACCGTATCCGGGCGAGTAAGGAACGACGTGTCTCGTGACGATGCTCGGTAAAAATACCGAAATAGCGTGAGGACGGGGAGCGAAGTAGGAACGGCGCCTCTTTGGGAAGAGTTTAGTATTCTAAAAGTCGTCTTAGAGTTGTTAGAGTTGTCTTAGTGTTGCGCGAGTCGTCTTAGCGTCTTTACAGCAGTCTTCTACGGTCCCGTTACAGTTACCCTCTCCAAAAGTTGCCCTCTTTACTTTCGTCCCCACCCCCCTCCGAATTCATTTTACGTTCATTCGAATCATTACGATTATTCTTGCCCCGTCACCCGTATATTTCAGCATAAATTCACTCTACTCCGGATCATAAATTGAATACATAAATGTAAAAGAGCATTTCTATAAGTAATGAAACGGGATTAACTGAATGGGATTATGGAAGAAGAGAAGGAAAAACAGAAATCGAGAATGGATATCAAAAGATACTGAGAAGAAAGCGAGGTAAAATAAAAATTGTACAGAATTGACATGTATCAATAATTGTATAGATTTGTGTAATATCAATAACCATAAGATAATAATAGTACGTACAATATATATATATATACAAAGAAAATGTTTACTTAACTAAGCGTTTCATTAGCGCTTAATTTCAATATCCGTTAAGTATTGCCAATAGAGAGAGAGAGAAGGAGAGAGAGAGAAAG
>NW_006263630.1:762955-764560 GCF_000469605.1 Apis dorsata | reverse complement strand
GGGGGGGGGGGGAAACGTAAATTTGCGTATATGCGACGCGTATATTTCGACGGGGATCCCTAACTACATTAATCCTTTTAATATGAAAGTAACAACGCTCCGTTCTGCCGCTCGCACCTGCTACCTTCGTACAGACCTAGAGAAAGATGGCGAACAAAAGCAAAGGGAAGAAATTATATATTGCCCCTGGCTTACACATATATATATGTACATGTCCTTCGTTTTAAAACATTCAGAGGGGAAATGCGAATTAATTAAAATAAACAAAAAATTTCTAATTTTATCAATTGTCTTGTAATTCCAAGCTCAAAGTATACGATTAATAACAACGATCTATGTTTGAAAATCTTTGAAAGATACAACGACGAATCTTTAATTTTACATCGAGTAAAGTGTTGTACACGGAAAGATTTGATACAGAAAGAAAAAGTAAAAAAAAGAAAGGAAAGAATCATGAAAATTGTAGCTTCCATATACGGTGAAAAAAGTGAGTTATCGATCGGGCTGACGAGCGCTCACGGTCTAAATAATAATCGAGTGGCGCGGCCGTAATGGCTCTTCTGTTGTTCGTCAAACAGAAGAAACTAATCAATCAATAGTCAATTTACGGATAGAGCTGGGCACTCACGTGATTAACCAGCGCGTATTGTTACGTTTCCGTGGCGCGCGCGCAAATTGTTTATACGAGTTTCGGGGTTAATGGACGGGACGGATGGCCGGCTAGACGCGCGATACTTTTATTTCAAACAAATCTAAACGATTGTTTTTCACCGCCCTCCTCCCTCCCGGAGGGAGTGAAGGGAGTGGAAATTTCAGCGCGGAGAAAAAAACAAAAAAAAAACGAAAACGAAAACAAAAACAAAAAACAAAAAACGCAAAAAAAAAAAAAGAAAAAAAGGAAAAAGAGAAAAAGAAAAATACACCGTTAATCCGTGAGCGATTCGGCGCACGGTCGATCGGCGCATGGAAATACACCCCCGATCGAAGGGAAAAAGATATCCGCGGAAACCGGAAATGATCCCTGTGGCGATAGCGTTGAAATTTGAAGAAACAATTTTCTATCCGTTGTCGATCGACGGGAATCGAGGAAACGAATTCTCGTACACGGATTTGCGCCGCGGATAAAATTCATACGTAGTTCCGATTTGTAATAGTTACACATATATAAAGTGAAGTTGGAAAAACTTATGTTACACAATTATTGGAAATTATCACACGATGAAAAATTACGTTATATTTAGAAGGAAATTTATAGTCGAATGGATAGTTTTTAAGTCAAATGTAATGTAATATAAGGCAACGTCAGATAAAGCGGTCAGACAAGTAGAAACGTGCCGATCATCGTTAAGGAGTGTAGATCGATCATTGATCGGACGTAAGTCAAGTGTACAAGTCATGCGTTGTTATATTGATAATAGTACAAGGAAAAATAGAACGAGATTTCTCTTGTCTTCTCTTCTGTCTATAAATTACAATTAATTTAGACGAGAGAAAATACACGGTATAAAAAATTAATTTAAGTAATTAATTTACTGACTTTCCATTGTCTATATTATCTAAAAAAAAATCGTACTGCACTCTCTATTCTACGAAATAAAAATACAT
>NW_006263630.1:759702-762758 GCF_000469605.1 Apis dorsata | reverse complement strand
AAAAAAAAAAAAAAAAAAAAAACATTGGAGAATAAAATATCGTTTCTTTCTTTTTCTTCTTCTTCTTCTTCTTTCTATACGTGGATATATCGAAACTCAAGATCGAGTAAAGATCAGCTAAAATTGCTAGCGACGCTGATCATCACGAACGTTCTTCGACGTTCCCGTTAGAGGGTAGCATGGTCCACGTCGCCCTCGTATAATTGAGTCCTACGTATCCGCCTTAACCGTAACGCCTCGTCGTAAGGAAAGAAGCACGAACAGAATTATTGGATGTTTGCTCGTCGAGGAAGTAGCTTAACGGCGTTGCACGTGAGCTGACTTCCGACCGGACTGGGAACAAACGGAGCAGAACCCGGTCTGTTCTCGGACCGTTTTTAGGCTTTTTCTACACCTCTGCTAGTTTAAAGGACAAGTAGAATGGTTAAAATATTCACAGAAATGTGAAACAACTTGGCATTCTGTAACATCCATTGTACGTATGTTTTTTTTAAGGATCCAAAGTGTTAAAGTGAACTTTAGTAAGTGAATGTTTCTTAAATTTTTAAATCGTTTCTTTTGATTCATAATTTTTTATAAAAATATGTATGTTTTTTATAATAATATAGGGATCGATATAAGGGTTAAAAATCATTCAAAAGCCATCCAGAAATCAATCATCCAGAAATCATCTAAAAGTCAAACTATTTAAAAGATCGAATGAATAGAGCAAGTAGCGCGAATCAGTCATTTGTCGGGCGGAATAAGTATCGCAGATCGATCAATGTTCGAATAAGAATAGTAGGATATTTATATTCACATTTGGAAATACAAAACAAATATTTAATTATTCAGATATCCTTTACGAGAAATCTATTCTTAAATATTTTCCACTTATTCGAAATAAAATAAATATTCCTGTTCGAACTATTCCTGTGGAACTTTTTTATATTCGCAAGAAAATAATTCGTTTTTAAAATACAAGTCTTCCTAATACGATCGAAATAAAAAAAAAATTAATAAAAACTCCCTATTTCATGACCGGTCGAAAATTTTACAACAGTTTCATCCGATCCCTTATTTTTTTTCCCTAGGCATAAATAAAATACGAAATATCATCCAATTCGATTTCCATTTCACGACAGCAAAAAGAAAAAAAATATTCGCAAAATTTGTTTCGTCGATTAAAAATGGCCACGACGAGCACGGGACGAGCAAAAGTCCTCGCTAATGGATTACAAAAGGACGATGGAAGGATATCCCTGAAAAATTCACGGACATTCTCGTCGCGGTGCAACGATTATCCGCAATTCCATCGATTGCGAATTAAAAGCATAATCAACGGATAAATATTACACGTGTCGGCTCGATTCCATCTCGATTCGTCGAGGAGGGACAAAGGGAATTGGTGGTCCTGTGTGTTCACCCGAGATTGTTCTTTCACGGCCGAGTTATTTTTCACCGTTCCGCCCATTATTCACGAGCACTCAATTAAATTAATCGATCCGACCGACGTTCGTTCGTTTTTCACGGCGAAAAAACCGCAGACCGTGTTTTTCATTTTCATCTCGCGCGATGCCCCTTGGATCTGCCCGATCGTCGTCACGCATCCGTCCCACACATTTTTCGCCACGTTTATATTTTTCACGAGGTTAAATCTTTGGGTTTGAAGTTTCGTACACCCTTGGCAAAATGTATTCGATCCATAGATTGTTAATATCGTTTGTTCCTGCGTCGTTATTCCTTTTCGATGAAATTTTCTTTCGCCAATATTCCAAAGTTCTTTTTTACACGTCCTCTAGTCGAGCTAATCTTTCTTGAAAAAATCTCGAATCGTTTGGTACAATTTTGAAAAGATTATTCTATTTCAAAGGTAGAATTACGTACTTTTAATTAAATTAAAAAGATTAAAAATTAATTACACATTTGACTGTCGTACTATGAATAGTGTCGTATTGCAATTAGGTTCAAACAGACAAGGTTCTATAACTTCCAATTCTATAAATTCGAATTCTATTCGAGTACCCTTTAAAAAAAAAGTACTTGGAAATGGAATCGAACATCGTACTTTAAAAAATCTCCGATTTTATTTTAAATCTAAATTTCCTTAATTAGTTCGCTTCTAGAAATTTTAATTCTCGCAAACTGTAATCTAATGTAATTGTATAAGAAATGACTAAAATATGCGCGTCTCGTAAAATAGAATTATTCCGGGGAGAAATAGCGGAAGTAGTCGGGCAGACGCGAGAAATTCATCTGGTCTAAATCTCTTTCAAGATGCATCGAGGACGCCGTTTGTCTTTGAGCGGCCATTCTACTTGGTTGCGGCTCGGCTCGAAGGCAACTAGTGGAATCGTCCCGCGCTGGTCGGACCGCCTCGTCGACTCAGCCACCACCGGTATTGAACATCTGTGCTGGGATGGCAGCGAGGTGATATTGCAGCTTCGTTGTTATGTATTGGGTCGAGGATGAATGGGGAGACTGGATGGTTCTTGAATTCAATTTGGTGTGTGTCTGTTTTGGAAATTAGGGGAGGAAGGTTGTGTTGTGTGACGCTTTGAATTTTTAAGAGATCCTTTTGAAGTGAAATTGCCACGATTCTTTATTGGACGATGTAAGATTGGATAATTCGTGCAACGTGTTATCGTTATCGAGAAAATTTTCTGACGAATAATTTTACGAGCTATTTTTTAAAATATTTCCCCAATCGATTCTTATAAATAATCAAGAAATTTCAAATATTTTTACTTAATAATTTTTACTTAGTTTAAAATAAGATAAGAATGAAATATTCCGAGATATCGAAATGGATTTGGTTAAAATAAACACGTTGGACGTCCAATCAAGCCACGATTGCCAAGAATCGATATTCCAATATTAGTTGACCCAAGGAAAAAAAGAACTTAGTTGAGCAGCATTATTATAGTCTATCTCCAACATTATCGTATTCGTAACAAGATATAAAAAGAAACAACGAAGGGATGAAATTTTCATCTAAATTTTCCCATTCCCGTGTAACCTTATTTTCTCTGTGATATTTTATTTGCAGAAAGAAAATATTCGAAATTATTATTACA
>NW_006263630.1:755365-759453 GCF_000469605.1 Apis dorsata | reverse complement strand
AAAAAAAAAAAAAAAAAATTCAAAGAATCACTTTTCTCCTTTGAAAAGCAAGCGCTCGTATCGTCGAATTAATTGAATGATAAAAAATACAATTTCTGCATAAATTTCTCTCACAGAGAATTGAAGATGGTTTAGCGTGTTCAAATTCGTGGAAACGACGATTCAAAGACTGATGGAAGAAAACGGGAGATCCAACCGTTATTCCGAGCGAATCGGTGAAGATATTCCCTGTACGATGCAATATTTGCTTGGCGGTAAAGCCAGCAGCAAGGTTACCGCTCGCATGATGGATGCGTCGGAGATTACGTTCTAAGGACGCAGCGTTCTTTACGTTGTCGGTAACGTTGAGAATAATTGAAAGCGGGGAACCTTGTTGTTGAGCTTGATGAAACTTGATATACACTGGAAATAGATTGCTCTGAAGAGAGAGAGAGAGAGAGAGAGAGAAAAATGGCGGGAAATTACGTTCGGGTGGATTTTGGATAAAAATAACTGAGAAATCGAGGATAGGATATATGAAATATTTTGAGAATTTTTTGAAAACAAATATTATGAATAATTCGTGTACAGTACAGTAAAATAATTCAGTGAAATATTTTCAAAAAAATTTCCCGAAGAAACTTGCTATTTATTGCCGAATATTATCGAAAATAGAAAAGAGAAATTTGGATAAAAAAATTATCGCGAAATACTTATTTTCTCATATCTTTTTCTTCAGGCTAAGGGCACGACTTGATATCGAGAGAGAGAGAGAGAGAAAGGGAGAGAGAAAGGGAGAGAGAAAGAGAGAAAGAGAGAGAGAGAAAAGGGAAAAGGAATATTTTAACTTTCAATTCGATCGCTTTTAAATCATTTTTCAAAGCTGTTCTTAGCAATAAAAATGACTAATTGCCTTCTTATTCAAAGGTATTAATTCTTCGTCATAATGGTATTCGTAATATCGCGTTTAATGCGTTATTTACAAGGATAGGATATACGGCTGACGTTTAAAATAAAATTTAACGAGGTAACGTAAGTGCCCGCTCGTCCTAAATTTTTATGCAGATTCCATATAAATATTCAATGGAGTGTCCCGCGTGCTGCTTTACGTTCAACCTCTCGTATATTACGCGGCCTCGGGTAATTCCTTCTCCTCCGCCATCGATTCGAAAGAGGCGTGCTGGAAACAAAGTGGAATGAACCGTTTCACGATCTTTCGTGAATTGTGATGCGTGTGAAAGAAAGGGGAGGGAGAATAAATAAATAAAAACGTTCGCGTTACGCGATGGCTTAGAAGTGTATTTAATTCGTCAAGCTTACGATGCGATGTAAATAGAATGCAAGAGAAATAGGATCGAGCGTAAAAAAAAAAAAAAAAAAAAAAAAAAAAAGAAAAAGAAATAGAGAGTAATTCCTTTAGAATATCGAATTATAATAAATATTATTAATATGAATATTAATATTATCGTATCGTAACATTAATATCAATTTTAATATTTATAATAACGTTTTAAATATTATTTTAAAATATTTAATGTTGCATTTAAAATTAATTAATTTCATTTTTATGCGTAATGTTCCGTATGCAAAATTGTATTCGAGATTGAAATTTCGAATATGAATATGTTTTTCTCCACGATAATTTTTTGGAGGCATAAACTTTCAAATATTCTACACCGCAATGAATCCTTCTAATACCAATCCATGAATACGTTGTAATTAAATTACGAACTATTCCACAAGATATTTTATAAAATATCTGCACATTTATATTATATTATTCACCTCCACCCTTTTTAATAATAATAACCTCTTTAGAATTTTTTCCAAAAATACTTTAACTTCCTTTCAATTTTTAAATTAAATTATTAGAAAAACTTCTATGCTTTTCAAAGACATTAGAAAAAAATAATAATAATACAAATACCAATATTCACGTATCTACATAATTAAGTGTTTCAAATTTTTTATTTTACAATTTTAAAAAATGGTGCAACAAAAATTTCAACGATGAAACTCGATTTTTCCATTCGACGAATTAAGAGAAATCGAATTCACCAAGTTTTGACCAAATTCTTCGTTGCAACTTAAACTCGTCCGATTCGGTCGCGGCTTGATCCACGACTGTTTTACCGCGCGTCGGTAATTTATTCGATAGCCGGGCTGATCGTAAATTTAAAGTCGGTGGAGATGAGCGTACGTATCGAATTTACGATACCGCGAGCATTTACGAGGCAGTTGCGGAATGCGTCCGTTTCAATTTCCCTTTATTACGAGGCACGAATTAAAATTGCGGAAGATCGTTCAATCACTTTATGCATATAACGTATAATAACCTTATTCGTTTCAGTGGCGCACTAAATGCACCGCGAATGGCCGTACCAAAAGGCGTCCGCGGAATTTCATTAGTCCGTCAAATGAAATTGAGCTTGCAGAGATGAGAATGGAAAAAGGAGGAAGAAGAGGGAGAAGAGGAGGAAGAGAAAAAGGAAGGGGAAAAAGAAAAGAAAGTATATCGTAAACTCGAACGTTGAAATTTCGAGGAATCGTCGAGTTCGTCGATTTTCGATCGACGATCGTTAATTGAACGTGTTATCGTATCGTAAGCTTCCAGGTTTTTTTTTCCATTATATATTAACCCCCTTTAGAGGAAAATTCATTAAAATGCTTGAGAGGATAATAATTGTATTTATTCGGAATAAATTCAACGATTATAAATATTATTGGGAAATATTTTATTATACCGAAAATAATATCATTTGGAGTTGAATTAAGATTAATCAATATACGTCTGTATCAATATTTCAGACAGGATTATAATAGTTTCGTAGTTTTGAAAGAAAAGATATATTAAAAAAAAAAATAAAAAATTTGTAGCGAATTAAAAGAAGAACATGGTAATGTAATATTTCGCGCTTAATCTTAGTTTGTACATTTATACCGTACGTTAAGTGTTAAACTAAACGCGTATACAGGCGTGTATAACTAGCCTGTTCACGAGGCGGCAGTTAATGGCTACTTTTGGCTTCTACCTGTCACTCTGTGACAATTCGACCGTCTCGTTGCAAGCATTTCCGGTCACGGTTCATTAGGAAATTATCCTAATAGCGGTCAATGAACGTCACACATTTGGCGATACCTTTTACAGTATCGAGTGTACAGTTAATGATCGAGTAATTTTACGACCAAATAATCCCGCAATTATTCTCACTCATGTAATTGAAACAAAGCAATTTCTTTCTTTCTTTCTTTTTTTTTTTTAACAATATTCAGATAATAAAAACAAATAATATAAAAAATATATTATTCTCTCATCTCGAAAATTTACGTAAAAAAAGAATTATCGTTAATTTCAATTTTATTTCAAAATTGTTATTGTACAGAAACAATTTTTCAATTTATTAATGATTCGATGAAATTTTTATTGCGTAAAAGAATAAATGAGTCGCGAGTAATAATTAAAATTTATTCCCTTTTACACAACACACGTAATAATTGAAATTATTATCCTGCATCCGTTACAATCTTCGCAATTAATTCCTTGCTTTCTCAATCTTCTCTTCCCTCTGAAATTTCACATCGATCACGATTATATATATATATCTTCTTTCACGGATCCGCGTTATTAACTTCGTTATTCGTGCATTCGAATTGCCAGTTTTTATCGTTTAATTTATTCCGCGTATTTGTAACAGAAACGCAGAACTCGAACCGCGGAAATAAAAGAGGGCCGCGTTCGTTTATATATGACCGATCTCGGGGGAAATTATTTCAAGTACTCCATCGTTGCCCTTGCTTAAGAAGCTGTCGGTCAGGTGTGCGCGCAGTTCTTTCCTTCTTTTCAGAGTTTAAAGTTTAATCGTAAAAGTGGCCCGTCGCTTGTACAGGCCGAAACAAGAAAACCGGAAACGGAGCGTGTCGGTGTTGGATGGAAGGAGGAGGAACTCTCTCTCTCTCTTTCTCTTTCTCTTTCTTTCTTTTCTTCTCGCCCCTCGTTCCTTTGATCGTGGAACAGAGAAATAACAAAAGATGGACGAGCGGATTTCGAACTGTTATCTCACGGAAGAATTTCAGAAGAGAATCCGCACCTGGGGAAAAGTTCTTGGTCA
>NW_006263630.1:741910-755101 GCF_000469605.1 Apis dorsata | reverse complement strand
TTTTTTTTTTTTTTTGAAAATGATATGGAGTGGAAAGTGGAGAAAGTACACGTGTATGTAATAATAGGGAGTGGGATAAAATGGAATAAAATAATTTAAAATATATTGTATATTGCGAAGGAGGAAGATGCTTGGCTGAAAAATGATTGATTACTTTTTGAAAATTTTTACTGTTTCTAATGTTTCATGTTGATGACACTTTTGGTAAAATTAATTTTGACCTATGCTATAGATTCAGTTTGCTACTTAACACCGATTTATTTATAATTTATTTATGGACACGTTATAAATTGATTGTTCTAATGTTAATGAGATGGATCTGATTGGTCAGTTAGATAAAACGATCAGATCAAATTTAGCAATAAACGAGTTAATTTCAGCAGCAAATATAACAGATCTAATAACCTGT
Organism: Apis dorsata; assembly: GCF_000469605.1. NCBI lineage: Eukaryota > Metazoa > Arthropoda > Insecta > Hymenoptera > Apidae > Apis > Apis dorsata. Next base: position 754,692 of record NW_006263630.1, on the reverse strand, counting down.
TTACTAAAACATTGTATGTTCTGCTTCAATCCGATCACGATGTTATAATGTTTATTATTCACGAATTGATCTATTCGCTATGATTGCCAGAATTTGCCAAACATTATATTTCTCTCTATAAAATAGAGATGTGGAGTGAAATTGAAATAAGAGTTGACAGAGTGACGAGTGATGTACGACACGAGCAATAAAATCATAAAAATTGGCGGATCTACGAGTCATCCAAGATTAGAGAGCGCGTTTTTAATGAAAGTTGATAGAATTTTTTCATTCATTATGAGTTTTTGTGTTATACCAAGTTTTAAAGATTTATTTTCAATGCCAGACAATCAATATTCAAAATATGGGAAAAAAGAAAAAAAAGAGAAAAATAATAAGATTTTCTAAATTTTTAATTATTATTATTTCTTTTCAATAAGGATATACCACAATATATAAATTCAATTTCCATGTTCAACCTTCATAAAAATAAATATTACATTTACTAATAAAGATAAGTAGTTTCCTTATCCATGTAATGTTTCCATATTTCATTTTAATGATTATCCAAATTCAAATCTTCGTTCAAATTACATTAGATTCCCGGCAAAGATATTACTATTACTATTATTTTCCTACAACGTGCCAAATAATAATAAACACATAGGAATTACCTTAGAGAGATTAAAAGATTTAAAAATGAATCTTTAGTTGAGCAAAAAATTCTCCAAATAAATAAAAGTATAAATAAATAACCCTTACCAAAATGCGAAACGATTGAGACGACCGTGGACTCGTTATTTCCACTCCCTGTCGTTTCATAAATTATCCCAGGAAGGAGGGAGGAGGGTGGTGCACGATCAACTTAAATGTTAAATGTAAGAAGAGGTTTTTTTTTTTTTACGAATCGTGGTTTCGATACCTCGTGACCGCAACGGCCGATCGATGTTCAACCGAACGTGACTAAACCTTCCTTCCCCTCCCTTTTTTCCCTCTCTTTCCCCGAGCGAGAAGAGGGCGAGAAACGAGACGGTGGCATTAGAGTCCCCTTAGCAGCCGCTCGTAGTATGGGTTGCAGGTGCGAAAATTCCATTTCCTTCCGCCTGTCACGAGGCGCGGCCACAATTTTCGTTTTTGGCGTACGTGCACGGGCCCTGCCTTTAAATGTTCCACGGGAGGGGGAGGGCGGAAGGACGCGGAGGTCCTCGGTCTCGAGCGTGAAACGCCTCGAATAAGATCCCTCTTATTCGAGAGGCGAGACGCGTTCGGAAAACCTTAGCAACGTGCCCGAGATCAATGACGAATTTACTCGACGTCAACGTGTCAACCTCGACGCGGGATATATATATTCCTTCCTCGACGAGAAAAGTGATGTGTAATAAGCAAGGGGATTATGAGAGGGGAGGATTTTGAAATTGCCGTGGAGAAGAGGGTGGACAAGAGGAGTATGGATAGATAAGAGTATCCGAGAAGAGCAACTTTCATTCTCAACCGATGGCGCCTTGACTGGCGTCAAGAAATAACAACACTCGACTCTCGCGAAACTTTTCTCGAGAATTTGATTACAAATTTGTGCTCGAGCTATGAGAGTAATCAAATCCGGAAGTTTCATAGTTTGGAAACTTTATTTAAACTTCATATTTCTGTATAAGTGTGAATTTTTAAAGTTGTTTCATCTTTTTTCTTTTTTTTTTTTTTTTGCTCTGGCGTGTATAAAAATTAAGCCACCTCGTCTTTTACGATTCTGCACAATTCCGTTGAATCGTGGAATTTTAATGCGCCGTTTATGATCCCTGTTTATTCCAGGAAATGTGGAATATTTATGTTCGATTCGTCATTTCGTATCGTAAGTGTGTTTCTCTTCCATCGGCTTTATTAGGTACGAAAGGTATATTTTCCTTTTAAATGACGTTTGCAGTATTTTCAATGATGCATGTACCCGTACGTATTTATTTATATTTGATGTTTATGCGCATGTTTGGATTTGATGCTTTCTATACTGAGTTCCGGAGATAATTTTATCCGATTGGTTAATTATGTACCATTTCGTTTCGCTCTTTTATCTCTCTGCACCAGTGTCTTTATTCTACGTCTCTTGAAGTTAAGTCGAATCTAAATTTTATGGTATAAGATATATTTGGATAATATAAATTAGTTTTGGAATTTCAGAGTTAATTGACTTTCATAAAAGTAGTGATTCATTGGCATAATTAATAGATACATATTAATATATGTAAAAGAAACCTATTTATTACAAAATTTATTTGATTAAATTCATTAAATCGATTCTCGACTTAGACGAGATTTGAGTAGATAGATTTTTCTAATTCAAGAAATTTTAATAGGAATTTTATTCTACAATACTCGAATGCTTAAATACACACATATATTTACCGTGCAATAAAATTTAAATCAATGTTCAATACACTATTATTCGTCTTATATTCACGGCTGACCATACACGGATCTATACCACTGATATTCCAGAGAGACATTCCGAAGAAGAAAATTTAATAATTACGAATAAAGTCATAAGATAATTTATTGTTTCATTCAAAACATAATAATAATCCGAAATAATGTCGAGATTATACAAAAAGCGGATCTATTTAAATATTATTTAAATATTTTAACAAGCAATTACTCAAAGTAACTTCGTTCGAGTAATTACCTTCCCGTACTACTTGCTCCCTTGACAAGCATCAATTTCCACCCGCGTCGATTTCAACCCTTTTCTCTTATGATACGTTACTCGTCTGGATGCGTGACACGTGTCCGTGCGTGGACACCTTAAATCAAGGCGAAACGTTTCACCACTGCGCCCTCCAATGTCTCGCTGCGACACATCCGATATCCGACCACGATAATGCACCGCGATGGAACAGCCGTGCGTGAATTTACGAGACGTGGCGCCGCCTTAATTTCCAAATTGCCCGACACGCACGACAAAACCACGTAACGTGTGCTTATTTTCTCTGAATGCGCGTGATTCCCCAACTAATTGCGTGCACCAGGTGTCCCGTTTCGAATCCACCCCAATTCTATTGTTCATCAAAGAATCATATTTCTCGAAATTTCTTGACGAAGAAAATCGTCGAAGGTTCTGGGTAAGCGATTTCAAATTGGAAATCTTCTTTTTCCAGTCCATAGAAGGGAATCATTCTGAGGTATGTATGCCGATTCGAGGGTGTTACGCAGCGTGCAATGACGCAGGACGTTGAACGGAGATAAATCGCGGTTTCGTGCGAGGAAATCGTTCGAACGATCGTTCGAAAGTTATTGGACGGGAGTGTAAACGTTGCATTGTAATTAATTCTACGGAATTCCGCGCAATTCTCGTACGAAATATCAAGACAGTTGATTTTGTAATAAAGAATCTTTATCGATTTTATTCATTGGCGAATTATTTGATACGACGTGAGAGTAAAGTGGGAAGATTAGAGATTGAGGTTAAACAATAAGTAGAATAACGAGAAACGTAGAATGAAAAGAAGAGAAAGAAAATATTTGCGGAGGGTGCAAAATGGTGAATACAGATTGTATTCATTGTCCGTACGACGAAATGTAAATATTTATTCTTGTAAATATTATCTTGTAAAAATTCTGTGATTTTGTCACTACCCACGTTTAAAAAACAAATAATATTGCCGAGTCGTATCGATGGGACAAGATTGGAATATTCGTGAAATGTATACATATCCCGATTCAAAATTTACGCGCGTAAATATTTCATGCAACGAGCTGGCATCGTATATCATAATAATAACGACTCGTGAAATTGAAAATCATTTGCATCTCTCCATGATTTTTAATTAATACCAAATCTTATAATCCTGTAACCCAAACTATCGAACACATTGATTATTATTTCAGTAAAATCTCACTCGTTCGATATTCCTATCTATAAAAAGAAGAAGAAGAAGAAGAAAAATAGCTTCGAATCGAAAACGAGAACTTTCTAGATAATTCGAAAATCGAATTATTAACACGAATTATTTTTCTCTCGAATATCTCAGCTCGTCGAATAAACTTTTCTATTCTATTCGAAATTAACGCTGCCCTCCCCCTCCTTTCTCTTTCTAGAAAAATAATCACGGGATCGTCGCGATCCAATGATCAGAAATAGAACGAAGAAAGCCTTATCTATGGATAACAAAGTTAAGCAGGAAATCAGATCTAGAATAGCCTCGCGTTACTTTCAAGTCAGGTAAACCGATTGCACCCTCTTACTCCACCGTCCATTGTTCGTCCTTCCTTTCTACTCGTTGTAATACCCCACTGCAAACTGTGTACTTACGCCAGGCTATTAAATTCCAGGGAGTGCAACGGCCACCGAGATGCCACCCGCCTTGATTTCAAACCTCGCCCTCGCCTCGGTCGAGACTTTAAATTCTACGATCGCGTAAGGAAACGATCCGTGCGCGTGTCGCTGGATTCGTAAAGAAAGAAAGAAAGAAAGAAAGAGAAAATGGAAAAAAAAAGAAAAGCAGCAGTGGAGTAGAAGTGTTACGGTCCACGGTACACAGCTACATATTTCAGCTTTCAGGAGATTTCGAGATTTGATATCCTTCTGAGTGTGTATACCTGATCAAAAATATCGTCACGACGCGCGTCAAAATTTCTATTCCGAGTGGCGACCCCAGCAACGAGTCGAAAATCGAACAGTTCCATTTGGGGGCCGCTTTGCGGAACGATGTCTATTGGCCTTGAAAGGGGGAGGAAAGGGATCGAGGTGAGGTCTGAGCTTCTACGTGTTTTTTTCTTTTTTTTCTTCCTCTTTTGAATGACAGGAAATCCTTTGAAGGGGGAAGAATATTAAGGAGGTAAAATTTCTTTCTAATATCTATTAATATTTTGTTAATATTTTAAAATTTTTTTATATATGCACAATCATTTTGCACGATTTGCACTCTCTATGTACCATTGCTTAATCATGCTCTCCTACTTTTTATTCTAAAAAGAGCATCCATGACGAATTTTTTTTTTTATCTTATTTGCATACGAACATTAATATTATGTTATATTATGTGTATATATTATATTCTCGCAACAATTCATTTCACTACTTTTTTCTTTTCTTCTTGTTTCAAAATCCCATACCATCCCATTTCACTGTTGAATCCATCCATTTTATTTTCCCTCGGTTCCTTTCCATTTCCAGCCCACACGTTTCTTCGAAGGCAAACCGAGGAAACATTCGAAACTCGTAGGAACGAGGGTAGGGGCGATGAATGATTAAACTCGGGGCTCGGTGAAATCGGAAATCAATGTCGCAAGTCGGCGTGAAAAAGGAAGTTGACGAGGCGCGAACGCGTTTCCGCGCGACTTCCTCCGCTTGGCTACATATGTTCCAACCTGTGGTCGTGGTCGATTAAAGAGCTCGGTGAATCGCAATAGATAGTTCTTTGCCGTTTATTCGGACCGGAATCTGGCAAAGAAAGGATGGGCGCAAGACGATTCTCGTGTCACGGATAAAAATGGAAGCGAACCGACTGTCAGAGATTATTCTTCTTTGCTTCTTCTCTAGGGTTCTTCGTAGACTTTTTTTTTTTAGAAAATATTCTTACACGTTAGGTTTAAGTTTTGATTACTTAGCGCCCCTTTATGGGTACATTAATAATTATTTAAACTTCGTGTGTGACCGCTTCTCAATTAGATCGAGAGAAATCGGTCGTTAGAGAAATAAAGTTTATCTTTCGAATGTGTTTGTGAAAATAAAAAAAAAAGGGGTGTGGAAATTTTTCAATACGAGAGCCGTCCCCAAAGGATTAAGAAAAATGTGAGTTTTCGATGGAATTTTTATGGAAAGAAATTTTATTATACTAGAAACTACTACTACTATTGCTCCAAACAAACGCGAAACAAGTTCTTTGTTTGTTTGAAACTTATAAACGTGAGAATATATTCTAGAAAAGGTTCTCACATTTTGAATAGAAATTTTTCACGATTGTTCCTTGATATTTCTCCCTCTCCCCCTTCCGCCCTCCCCGCACTTTAGTTAAATTGCTGCGTTTAAGATTTCAGGAAGAGATTCCTTCAACCTTTTACAAATTTGAAAAATATAAGAAGCGCAGTGTTTGCATTTCGTTTTCGCTCCTCGGTTTACTTTTGACCCGCGTACATCTACCTACTTTGTCAAAACTGTTCTCACGAGGGAAAGTATGTTGAATACACACGTTGAAGTACAAAACTCGGAGGAACTTCGGAAAAGAAAGTAATGGACATGGTTTCTTTCGAAATATTCGTTTTGCGTGGAAATGGCTGAGTTTTGTCTCGTGAAACGCGGAAGTGATCATATATTCGATCGTATAATCCAACGATAATAATAACAATAATTTATAAAAGAAAATATCGCGAATTTTTATTCACGCAACAATTGACAGACTCAATAAGTCATTTAAAAAATATCGAATAAAAGAAGCCTGATTTTTTTTAAAAAAATTTCGAGAAATCCTAATATTCTCTCTTCGCGCAAATTTTCAGAAGCTAAACATTTAAAAAAGATCCTCCCTTGATTCCATACGAATAAAATCACAAAATCAAAATTCAAATTATTCCTCGAGAGAAGTCCCCTTTCTCCACCTCTTTCTACGGTGGAATCAATTAGAACAAGCTGTGTACATCGCCAACCAATGCTATTCACGTGTTACGACGTGACATACTTAAAACATAGTAGTCAATTATCCAACCACGACTTATGGTCACTCCATAAGTCATCGTGTTCGGCCACGTTCGAGAGTGGAAAGCGTTACGTAAACGCGGCATTATAAACGGACTCATCTCGGTGAAGGGTGATCCTTGCCGTGTTGAATTCAATTTTCGTTATCTTTTCATCGGAATACCTTTCACGCCCTCGGATGGAAACGGAGCCGCGATGAAAGGGTGTTATTAGGCGTACGAATTAATTCGTGACACTCGTGATTAATGGATTTACGCAGATTTATTTTAAATTTAATTCTAATCATTGAATTGTGGAAGAGTTTATCGTTGCAAGAATGGAAGAAGTAAAATTTAACAGGTGTAACTTTAGAAAAAATGTCGCATGATAAACGATATATTAGGTTGTGCATGTTAGAAGAGCAAACGTAATATAAGAAAATTATGTATACACTTGCGAGAAAAGAAATGGAGCAATTCAAAAATTACGTTTGGAAACTCAATATATTTTATTATTAAAAAGTATTATAGTGCTATTTTCGAGTCTTGTCTAATTTTCTTAACAAAATTTGTTGTACATCTTGACTTTGTTTATTATTTCAGAATCATCAACTTAAAACATTTGTGAAAAAATCAATCAAAAGTGCCATTTCTTTTTCGACAAAAGAATCACATAATTTTCGAAAAGTTTCTTTATTAAATAGATATCAATTAGAGAAAAATACCACGAATTAATTTGTACACTTTCGTGTACGACTCGTTTGCGGTTCTTGCGTGTCCGAGAACTTAACTTTGGAATCTCGATACACGCACGTGAACGCACCAACGTCACCCAATCAGAATATAGTATCACGCATGGAAAGACACGAATTCCAACCGCAATGTATTCCCAGAAGAAATATTCCTGGAATCTGATGATTGTCTCGTGGTGCGTCGACCAAGGATATTCTTATCATATCGTAGACACGCTAATTTGCATTCCTCGGTCGGAATTAGAATTGCATCGCGTGGATGTCGTTGAACGTTACTTTTGACATGATCTGTTAACTGCGTTCTAATTTGAAAGAATAGAAATTATTTTGCTTTACAGAGCCTATCTATTGAATAATGAGACCAAAATATACCTTTCTATATTTAAGTTAAAATAAAAACCTAAATTTAAGATATTCGAAGAAATTTCAATAAACGTAAAGAAATAAAATGATACTAAAAAAAATCCTCGTTTGGAAAGAAGAAATCACAAACTAGATTAAAAAATTAAACTCTAATAATCTTACTCTAATAATGATTAAATTTATATTTATATTTATATCTGCGTACTTTTCGAAGAAAATTTCTCGAAAATGTGAATTAATTTCGATAGCAATTTCGATAGTAACTTTCTTATTTTCCCCTCTCTTTTTTCTCCTTTCCTTTCCTTTTCTTCTAATTCGTGAAACGGAATTGGGATGATCGGGGGAGGGGAGGTGGCTGTGCTTTTTTTTAATTTTGCCCAAAGATTGAAAATACATAAGAGAATAATCGAATAGAAGTTTCGAAGCACGGACCTGTATTATTATTCATTGTACACTTGTACGGTGGAAAAGTTTTGCGGTGGGGAACGGGTTATGGTAATGGAGAATTAACTTGGCAGCGATCGGGGATTATGTTGGGGCACGTCTTCGAGTGTTTGGCGTGAGTTAAAAATTCAAATTAAGGAAATTAGTTTATACCACGTTTACGTGGAGAACCTGCCGGGAATATTAGAGATATAAACCGTGGCTCGCGAGGCAAATAGTTAGGATACCTTAATGATGGAGTTTGTTGGATAAGCATGAAAAGACAGCTGCGCCATCTTCTCACGAGAAACTTCAATGAGGAGTTTCAATAATTAAAGTAAAAGCAAACTTCGTTTTCAAATCGTTCTATATACTTATCGGTTATTATATATTTTCAAATAGAAGAATTGAAACATTGAGGGATTGACAACTTAGATATATTTATTAGAATAGAATGTACAACTCAATGTATACACGTTTCCAGACTGAAGAAAGAAATTCAATTAGCATTAACGAGAATAAAAATATTCATTTCCATACTCACGATATTACAAGCTAATTACAATCTATCCATCTCACATCCTCGTTACAAAATTACAAAATTCATCATTCATCGCATTTGAAACTTTATATCATAGCATCTGCAACTTTATACATTTTACTTCATTCGTCTCATTATACAATTACTTATACTTACACAAAGTTAGATCATCGTTCATACGTGAATATAATACGAATAACAGAACTTATAATTCTATATACAGAACGTCCAATAAAGAAAAAAAGAAAAAAGAAAATTCTTCCAACGTCGACCTAATAACGATAATAACAATAATTTCAATCCATCCTCGTTCTTTTCCACGTCGTTACACAATTATTACTCTTACAATGTTCAAGCTACACGTGAAAAAGAAATAGAAACCGAGCAATGCTCCCTCTCCTTTACACGCAACTCCATCCACGGCCAAGAATGAAAGAAAGGACGTGAAAGCGTTAATGAAAAAAAAAAAAAAAAAAAAAAAAAAAAAAAAAGAAAAAAAGAAAAAAAGGGAAAAAAAAGAGAGAGATACCTTGCATCTCATTTTCCACTCGTGTCTCGTTCCATCGCTTCCATCCATTTCACTTCGCCACCCAATTTCAATTTTCCTTTCACCAACCGGTATATATCTTTTTAAACATTAAAATGGGTCACTCCATCCGTGTGTATTCCCCGGACGTGGTAGCCGTACGTGCACACCGTAAAAGTCGAAAGCGTGGAGGGACGCGGTCGAATAGGGACACGTTGTAGAATGGGCATCGATTCCATCTATTCCGGGTAAATATAGTGGCGGTTAAACAAGCGAGTAGGCCGAGTTTGCAACCGAGTTTGTTGCCTAAGTTCTCGTTACCAGGATGGATCAGGCTGACGTCAAGATGACACGGTTCGAAAAAAAGGAGCCGGTTGGAAAAATGAATATCTTTCTCCCCCCTTTTTTTCCTCCCTCCTTCTCTTTTGTTTTTCTCTCTCTCTCTCTCTCTCTCTCTCTCTCTCTGTCTCTCTCTCTTTTTCTCTTTATTCATCTCCCCGCTCTTTCGTCCTCATTGGAGCATGGACTCGAACGAATTCCGAGCAAATGTTTAATTTCGACCGTGACGAGTGTGTTTTTCATTTCTCCATATCGAGTTTTCTTTTGCCGGCGATCGGTGTGTTTAGAATTTACCTATGCAAATGAAATGAACATATGCCCGGACATGTACTATATAGGTATTTGTAAAGTAACCAAACCGTTATATTTTCGTACACTTATTTTCGGGTTGGAAACCGTCCTATGTGGAGATTTTTCGCGAACGTTTGATTCGAAACCGAGGAACGATTATTTTCTTCTTTCTATTCGATTACGATTGCAATTTCTAAGGAAAATCTTCTTATTATTGTAATTTTTACAAATATTGATCGTAGATTCTTCCTTTTTCTAATTTACAAGTTGTTCTTGGAATTCGTGGTAATTTGATTAGAAGAAGAGATTAAATCTGGAAAACTGAGAATCATTAGATAGCAGCTGATAAATAAAACACAATTTAAAGTCAATAGTACATTAAAATCAGAGAAGGTAAAAATTTACAACAAAAATTGTTTTATCTCTCAAAACGTTTGACTCATTATGAATCCACTTATTATTACATCGTCATTTACAAGTATCATAATCACTGTATAAATCTAAAAAAATTCTTCCAGAAATGCAAAGAATAATATAAACAAAAGTTACAGAAAAGAGAGATTGCTTCTCGACGTATTAATTTCCCTTATTTTCAATTTTATAAATATAAAAATAAATTCGCAGACGATTAATCTGCTTGTTAAATTTTCCCAATAAAGTATCGACTCGATAAGCTTCAACGTAGGAATTTAACTGCTAAATCTTCTTCAAATGCAACTCGCATTCCCGATAAATCTATTTACAACGAGCCGCCGATCTAAACGCGAGCGCATCGATGCCGAACGCATTCTAAATTCGACGGAATCCCGTGGAAAGGGATATCGATATACCATCTCCCCTCGTATTCGTCTCTAAAAAGTTACTCGATACTCTCGATGATTCGTTGGAGTCCGTGACGAATCTCTCTCTTTCGATCTTGCGTCGAATCGATCGATCATTTCTGCCTGGCACTCGGCCGGAAAGAAATCGTTGATGAGGACGAAATTTTATTCTAAGAGACACGGCTCCTTGTATTTTTCCAAATTTTCCACGTGTGATTGTTCGATAATGTTGAAAATATGTTGAAAATAAAGGGGAAATCATGTAACGTTTTATTATTGTATTTATAGAATTTAATCGGTTAATTAATCGGTTCCAAGAAAACTATATTTCATATAATTTAATAAGATATTATAGGTATTGTACTATTTAATCTTCTTCTATAGATATAGCTCTATCTATTTGCGCGAAACGTTCTGCAGAGAGAATTTGCGAGGAGCAAGATAGAAGAGAATAAGAAATTTGTAAAAGTTGAAGAAGCTGTTGAGAGAAGAATTTTCATAAAGTTGTTATAGATTGATATAACAATCTTTTTCCGTTAAGTGTAAATCTATTTTGTAAATAATAATAACAGAAAATAAAAATCTAATGTTTAAATGTAATTATTTAATCGTTTAATTTAGACGTATAAATGTGCCAGGGAAATTATGTAACAGGTTATTATATTTATAGAATTTAATCGTTAATTAATTGGATCCAAGCAAGCTATATTTCATATAATTTAATAGAATATTAATCTATTACATAAATGGTGTATAGAAACGAAAACAAAAATCTAATATTTAAATATAATTAATCGTTTAATTTAGACGTATAAATATGCCCAGAGAAATTATGTAACGCGTTATTGTATTTATAGAATTTAATCGTTAATTGATTGAATCCAAGCAAGCTTCATTTCATATAATTAAATAATACCTCGATGTAAATCAGTGGAATCGTACAGAAAATTACATGTATCGTGTTATTTAATCTTCCTGGAACCTTTTATTATTCTTCCAATCTTCTCAGAAATATTCGCGTGAAAGAATATTCTCACTTTGTAGAGAGAATCTGTGAGCAGCAAAAATAACAAATTTGTAAAATTTTCATATATATCATCCTTTCCACATATAACGATTGATGGGCACAAATGGTTTCACGATTATTAAAAAGAATTGGGAACAGAAGGATATAAAAGGCGATATTTGGCAAGTAGGTTGAAACGAGGTTAATATAAATCTATCGATTGCTCGAACGAATGCATAGTGAAATCGTAATACTCGATTATAACCGAACGTTTTATAAATGAGCCGGAGATATGTGTGACACGTGTTTCGAGGGTGTAACCACGAAAGGTATTATATTTCTTGGAATCTGGCCAGAATGCAGGTATTCATAGCGGCGTCGCGTCGGTTGCCAAGAGCGCCAAGAGAAAAACGTCTAAACGTTTCCAACGTGTAATCTATACTTTTTTCCTCCGCCCATTATATACCAGTTCGAATATTCAAATTGAATCTTCATTGGTTGTTGGAAGAACGCTCGAAATATTTTTGGAGAAAACACGTACAATACGTGACGAACGCGCGGTGGAGGAGAGAGAGAGAGAGAGAGAGAGAGAGAGATTGAAACGGATGAAATCGTACGTTTACTTTTTTATTGTTGAAATCAATACGACGAAAGAAACAAATATAAGGAAAGAATTATTGTTGGAAACGAGACAGTTGCGAGAGCAAAGAAAATATATACCCGGTTAAAAGTGGAATGAGATGACAGTGATCGGACAAATATTTAAATTTTTATATCCGAATAACTATTTTTCTTCTTTCTCCCTTCTTCATTTTCACTTTTCGATTCCTCGAAAGCGGAGTTCCATTAATACTTTAAACCCTTTCTTGAACCCAGATTTCTGACAACGTTAAAAAATCGTTCACTATTCGATTATTTACTCGAATAAATCCCTTAATTTCTCGTCAATAAGTGAAAAGTATCAAGTTCCTTTTTCTCCTCTTCCCCCTTTCCTCTCTCTTCCCGCTTTTTCCGGAATCCGCTCGGCGCACATACGTTATTCAAATTGCCGTTCGCGCGTGCGTTCCACTTTCGAAATCGCACA
>NW_006263630.1:738757-741596 GCF_000469605.1 Apis dorsata | reverse complement strand
CTCCCACCCGTAAAATCTTTTTCTCGCTTGTGCAGCACAAACTGAGTCGCAACTATGACAGTTTCGCTCCATCCACAATGCTCATCGGTATGCGAGTACACGCTCGAGCCGCGGGACCACCGCGATGGAGCGCACATATCTCGCAGACTAGGCGGCTGCAAAACGGCGCATATACACGGCTGACGACTCCACTGTTTGGCCGAGTATGTGCCAGATACGCTATTATATTGTGCCGTTGGTGGCTCACGCCTCCCATTCCCTTCCCCTCCCCCCACCCTCGATAACGTATCTCGCCGAGGCGCCGTCTTTTAAGTTTCTCGAATCTATCTCGTCCCATTTTCGAACCCGATAATAGAGTATCTCCTCTTTATAGAAACGTCACATGTTTCAGACAATGATGACGCTCTCTTCGACGTCTTGGATGCGACCGAGTTTGTTTCAATTTGTTTCAATTATATATTTTTAGATATTTTAGATCGTTGACACATGTATGTATTTCTGCTACGTTATCAGAATATCTGTCTATGGCTTGTAAGGTTTGTTAGCGATATCGTTATAAATTTCGGATTCTTTTTATAAGATTCTTTGACGTGTTCAACGAGTCAAGTAACAGGTTATTTGAAAGAATGACGTGTTATATTATATTCAAAGTATAATCACGGATAACTTGTGTAAAGAGCAAATCAATTGTACGAATAAATATTATTCAAGTATATCTAACCAATTACTTTTTTAATGTCCGACTCTATGGAAAGTTAGAGCATCATCATTTCAAATGGAAATATTTTTATGAATTCGATTAAACTGGAAACGAATTTATTTCGATTAACCTCGAATTCTTAGAAATTCTTGGAAATAAAATTGAAAAAAAGAACGGAACGAAGTGTATTGCGAAGTATACTGTTCCGTGGTGGAACAAGTAGAACGGGTCAACGGAGTGGGAGCCCCGCAGCTCCAGGCAAGTAGAAGAGTACCAGTACTTGGTTAACCAAACGGATTAAATAGATACGTGGTCAAACGCGTTAGAATTCGAGTATATACTCGAAGGATTATCGGATGAAGTTGGGTGATAAATTGGGACACGTTTCCAAAGGAAAAGAAAATTAAATCCATCCAGTTACAAATACTTGTTCAATTACGATTGAATGATGATCGTAATGGAAAGATAATTCGAACACATTTTCATAGAGAATCGTACGTCCGTCACGGTGGATATCCATACGTCGAAATTACGTCCTAAAATGGATTCTTCGTGACACGATGCCCTGCAAATGTACCCCTGAAGCGAATTATGGTTGGCAGAGATGCGAACTAATCCCGTAATTACGTCAATATCGGTTAAATTTTTATCGAAATTCCCGTGTCTCGTTCGAAGGTTGTCTTTTGTATCGTGAGACTCACCCTCACCCCTCGTGGCCCGCGACTCGTACACCGCTGTTTTAATTCCGATTTATCAAAGCAGCGACAGCGACGTGAAAGGATCGGATACGTCGCACATGTGCGGAACGTGTGTGCCATCGTGTCACCCCTTAATCCTTTCGCAACCCCCTTGGGGTAACGGGGGTAACTCCGTGACAAAACTAGCGGACACCGACAGTGGATACGACCCATCGAACCTGTAATTCCTTTATGATTTGTCGCCCATTTAATAACACAACTATTCATTACCAAACCTGCGACACTAAAATTGTAAAATTGAAAGAGATGATCTTCTGATCAAGGTACGAAAAATTTTCTTATTTTCTTCACAATGATTTAGTTATTCGTTTTCATCAAGGCTATTTTCATTAAGATTTACAAACTTATTCGTCGTTATTATTCCAATGTTTTGCTATGTTTTACAGTGTTCAAGTATCACAAATTTGTTTCACTTTCCTCGTGTTTTTTAGTTTCTTCTACTTATCCCTCTCACCGATTCTGGTACATTCATTTTCGTGTCGTTACAAACTCGTTCGTCGAATCTTTTTTACAACGTTCATTTTTCCAGCGTATCTCTTCTTCCCTCCCTCTGAACAATGAAAACATGTTCTTGAAACATCCCTTAACGACTATAACTCTCAGCGTGTTCGTTGGCGGGTATTTTTCTTTTTTTCTACAAAATTTTTTCTAGAATAGAAACTTTCGTCATAGATTGAAACGTTACGATTGCAGATGCGCCTATTAACTCATCGTGTCGCGTGAGACCCCCACGAGTGGCGCAGTTTAGGACAATAATTACGGCGGACCAAACACCGATGGCCTTGTCTCGTGAAAACCACTTGACGCGTCCCTTCGGACGCATGGGCTTGTTGCGCCCGATGTAATTCAATTAAATCGTTATTATTGTCGACGGGGAGGGAGGGAAGATCTTATTGTTTCTCTTTGATCCCCATTAAGTGTGACTTGGTGAAAATTATCTGCGTCCAAATACGAAACATTCTTACCACGAATTCGAAATGTCGAGCAAAAATTTGGAATTGCCGAGGAGGTGTTTCGTGGAACAGTTTAAAAGTCATTGCGGTCTTACGTGAGCAGCAATTGTATTCCAGCTGAAAACCAGATGGATACAAAAATCGTATTGCACACTTTTTTTTCTTTTTTAAGGATTAGCGTGTTTTGTGATCTAAGATTAGGACGAGTAAAGGCGGTTAGTTTTCAATTCCATTACGTTTCTTTGAGTTTTCGTGGAAAATTATCAGTTGTATAGGAGACAAAAGTTCGAAATCTCGTACAAACAGAAAAAAGAAATGAAATTTCCACTTTATCGAATTCATAACTTAACCGCGTGCTCATAAATTCCATTTACTGAAAATCGAAATAAGAAGTTGTATGTCAATAGCCAGTGAATTAGGCGACTCAA
>NW_006263630.1:723356-738204 GCF_000469605.1 Apis dorsata | reverse complement strand
AATAATAATAATAATAATAATAATAATAATAATAATAATAATAATAATAATAATAATAAATGTAAAGACAACAATTTTTGCTTTTACGTAGCAGTACAATTTTATTAAATAAATTATGTAATATAATAAAGAAACTACCATTCACAAAGTTAAAAAATATTTAGAATATCACGATCAATTTCGAATAAACAAAGAGATAAAAGATTCGAGAGGAAAAAAAAAACAAGTGAAAGTGGTTCGAAATTTTCTTGCCAATTGGCCAAGCAAAAAGCGGAGAAAATCAATCTTATTTTTTTCAGGGATCATAGGCGGGACTAATTATACAAATAAACACGTTGGGAACGGAACAGATCGGTATCGGAAACGCATTAACGCAAGCCGATGCAAATAGGGGGGTTTGCGTCCCTCACGAAGACGTATGCGCTCGATAACAGCGTTCTCCTCGGCCTGGTGGCGTTCGACCCAACCAGTTCGACCGGTTTAAACGTTAACTTGATACGCTTATATTGAATGGGGCGAAAACTAAACGCTATTCATAACCGTGTCGTTTCAGTTGTAACAACGATTCGCGTCGAAATATGAAAATAAACGGTGACGAGTTTGAGAGCGAAGAGAATCGTGCTGTTCTCTGTAAAATTTTGAGAAAATAGTCCCGAGTAGCGCAGAGTTGTAACACTTAATATTGAAATTTCTTCTCTGGAAATAAAAGAAAATAGTCGAATTTGAATTACGTGGGTGAATGTAATTTGACTATAAAAAGAAAAAATAATATGTCGTATAATTGTAAGAAACTTGCTGCGAATGTGTCTCGACGTGTCTCAAAAATTTACAAATTTTGCACGATGCATAAATAATTTTTTGAAAGGTATTAGAATTAAAATTATCAATTTGTAGAAAGGTATTTTTTTTGAAAAAATTTGAAATTTAATGATAAACATTATATCATGCATATACATATATCAGCTTCTTCTATATCAATATTCAATAGTTCTTAATTAAAATAATATTGCAATGATAAAATTTAAAGAATATTTTTAAAAGCTACTAAAGTTTTCTCGTTATTTTACTAACAATTAAATCATTTTAGATACAAATTGCCTCGAGCACTAGTATTTAATAGAAATTAATGAACGGAACGGCTCATGACTATATAAATGACTGTATAAATGATCAAAGTGGTTATATATATATATATATGTATACACTATTGTATCGTGAAGAGGAATTGAATATTATATCTACGCGATATTTTCTCTTGTTTATTTTGTATGGATAAAATGAAGATTAATAAGATTTGTTCTAGCAATTTATTTCATGCAAAATTTACCGGTATTATTAGGACCAAGGTATTCTCGTTGTTGTAATTACTTCGTTTACGAACAACGTTACAATCGTGAAATTCGTGATGTATTCTCGATAAAACATTTCATAAATCATTACGTAAGCTAAACTGGCTCGATCGAAACTGGAAACCATAATTACGTATGTCTAACATTAACGTGTTTCGTTAAATAACGAAATATCTGGTTATTTAAAATCCTAACCTGATACAATTACAACATTTTAATCGTGCTCATCATCGATCTATTTCCGTGAATATGATGAAAATTTCCATTTTCTTTCGTTATTATCATTCAAATTTTGTGTTTATCGTTTGTGCAAATAACGTTGGTATTGTTAAAATTAGTAATTCATATTCATCATGAATATCGTTCCCTTTGATTCGCGAGAATCTTGTAATTTCAGCAAATTTTGTTGTAATGAAATTATTATCTTAAAAATATAAACATCAATTACGAATGTTGTTTGAAGTTAAAAATATATAGTGATATATTTAAAGGTGATCTTGATTGAAAAGAGTATTTATAAAAAATTAAAATATTTCTTTTTTTTTAAATTCAAATTGAATCTATTTGATAAATTGAAATCACTGTTATTAGGAACATTCTTTTACGAAGAATGATTCTTACAAGAAAAAAATGTTATATACACATACATTATTATTCGAATCTTTATTAAAAAATTATAATGAAAATATGGAATATCTAGAGATAGTAACGTGATATATTGTCAACGAGGATTGACAAATCAATCAACTTCGTATGTATCTACCCTATTTCGAAACTTTCGTTGAACAACAATGAAAAATTGAATTTATTATAGCACGAAGTTCGTTAAAGTTTTGACTTTATTTAAATGAATCAATAACCAATTCTTCGTATCAGTTTCCCCATGCATATTAATACTTATTTGACGTACTTTTTGTTTCAAAGTTCCGTACACGTGAAAGTTTAGCGATGTGAAATGGGGCAATATTGGAAGCCAAAGTATTGTTCATATTTTTTTTTTTTTATAATTTTTTAATAAAGTTTCAAACGATCTATAAAATATCTTTTCCATATAACACGTCCAAGATAGATTATTTCGACAAAATTTATTCGAAAGAAGATTGAAATATTTTCCTTTACCCTGCAATCGATATTCCCCCGATAACATTCGAAATGCGCATAAAATATTTATTGTCAAGTTCCGTCCAACAATTTTTGGATCTCTGACATAATATCAACCAAATTCTGAACGATAAAAATTAGATCTATTGCGATATAAATAGATATTTCAAACCAAAAACACTATCAAAAAAATATTCAAATCCTATATCTACATTCTAAATACAATTTTTCATTATATCAATGATAAATCATTTACCAATTACCCCCAAAATATCCCTCCCTCGTTACTCAAAACAATCGCATTCGATCATTGTCCAAACACAGTTCAATGCATCGCCAACCTCGATCCACAATCGGTCGTACAAAAATGGAAGATGGACGAATCAAACGGTACGCACGCCTTTATCCATAAATTTCATCTTCGCAACAGGGATACCTTATAAACGTTCATCATCCGAGTGCGCCGATCCTTTGCATCGATCTAAAAAAAAAAAAAGAAAGAAAAAAAGCGAAGCTTATTGGAAGAGAGCGCATCGATACAGACCTCGGTTGTAAAAAGCACAGGTTTCAACGTTAGATACACGGTATCCGGTGACGGTCGGCTTTTTCTCCCTCTCCTCGCCCCCCGTCCCAGTTCAATTGTTCGCCGGATACAGGGTATCTAGGAGAGACGGTAACGTCGACATCCGCGCGTGTCGGTTTCCCATGAAAAGCACTCGATGTGCGTTCCATCCGCGAGACGAGGGTGTCCCAGATCGGGCGTGCTTGTTCCACGTTTATTTCCATATGCGTGTATACACGGTGTCCTGGAAGTTCGCCGACCGAGGGTTAACCAGATGATCGGCGAGATGATTCTCAACGAGTTTTCCCTTCGCGAAAATTCCCGTCTCGGATTTGTTAACGAGTTATTAATGGAAAACGGTGGCCAATTATGGGGGGAGGAGGGTGAGTTGACTCGGTTATGGCCCAGCGATGGATATGTGCCGCGCGCGAATTTGAGCAAATAGTAAGCGTACGATAGAATGGATGATACATTCGAATAATTCGATACGCCAAAGTACTTTTTATTCTTCTTATTTTATCGAATATCGTGTCGAATCGAAGATCAACACTGCTATTTCGCGAAGTTATGGATACTCTTCACGAAGATTTTATTTTTATTATCCGATATCTGAGCATTTCTGATTAATTGATTCTGAACAAAGAAGAATTTGAGCAACGTCAAATTTTTCCTCGAACGAAAAAAAAAAAACTTCATCGATCTCGAGTGAATTCTTAAAGATTCGTTTCTCGATTTCCAGGACACCCTTTACGTACATAACCACGCCAGCAATTCTCGATTCTCGAATTTTTCTCTGAATTTTTGGACCACCCTGTACACGTTCCACGTATAGGTGAACGCGTGCCAGCATGCTGCTTACCCACGCCACGGGTACAATAAAGTAGTCTCGCGTCCCTATCTAACCGAATATCCTGATCCGGACCGCGTGGCTCGGGCGCGGGTGTCAGCAACCGAGACATTTCCATTTTATTGGAACCTCGAAACGAGTATCGTGAGGAACGGTGGCTCGTTTCGACTGTTACGTAGGAATCCGAATTGGGTGACGTGCCGCCACGGGACATCATCTGCATGCGTCGCTTACACCGATTCTCCGTGTAAGGGATAAGATGGCGCACACGTTAGGAATATTTCGTTACCGGGCGTGGATGGCTTGTATCTCGGTTTTTGGAGAATGATACGATACGTTTTGCGGGTGTTGAGATCACACCAAAATTTTCACACATAACGAAATGATTTGATTAAAATAAAGAATATATTTAATAAAGGAAATGGGAATAAATTATTAGTTATATAGATGTGCCTTTGTTCTACACTATATCTCGCTATATTAGATTCAAAAAAAGGGAAAAAGATAAAACAGAATCGACATTTGATCTAAAAAGACATGAGTCGCATATTTTTCTCAATTCTCGCTTTTGCCATAAAGAAAACTTTATTCTTCCAATCTGTAGAAAAATTTAAGGAATCCATGTATTAAAAAATTATAATACTTAGAATATCTTTACTTAAATTCCATTTCTACAATTATATAGTCCATAGTCATCGTTAACATAAAATAAAAATTATTTTAATACGAAAGAAATCACCTAATTAAAATTCTTTAATAAAAAAAAAAAATATCGTGCACGCATCTTTCTCCCTCAATGAACCTCGTCAAAAAGTATCGATGATACTTTGAATGAAAATGGCGACCGATAATTCCCCAGTTTCCTCGATCGTTCGCGTGAATAAATTCTCTGCAACTGCAACCACCATGTAACCACTCACCTCGACCTGTTCCAGCCAAGTGTACCGATAATCGGTTTACTCGAAGGCACTTGCCACGGAAGTACATCATTCGGGATTATTGCGTCAGGCGGATCCCGGTGCGGGATCGCGCGTTGCCTCGACGGATGTTCGCGCGTGAACGCTTGGAAAACCGAGATCCATAACGAGTGTCGTGGTCCAGCGACAATGGATAACAGTTGCCATAGCTAGTCGACGAAGCTACGCTTCAAACGAACCAAAGTTTCCACTTTTAAGGTTTCTTTTATTTTTTTTCTCTTTTTATTTTTTTCTCCTTTTTGAATACAGATGGAAAAGTCACGAGATGGAGAAGAAGAAGAAGAAAAAGAAGTTGGAATTTTCTTTTTGAACGAGAACTTTGTAAATTGTAAAAAAGTTTGTCGCAGGTTTAATTACGATAGTTGTAATTAAAATGTGATTGTTTGTGAATACGATTTAACGAAGAAATATTTTACATCGAGGCCGTTGAAAACAAAAAAAGAAAAAAAGAAAAATTGAAAGGAATGTGGAGATGGATTCATCCCTCGACATAACTTTACATCAATGTAAACCGAATTTTTTTTAAAACAAAGATTGACAAGACGTAATAACATAATATAAGATTCGAGAAAATGATCATTGAATTTTGATTATCGCAATTTTAAAGTTCCAATGCGAAACGAGAAACGTATCGCGTTTGTAAATTTTTATTCGCCAAATTGGATTTTTCTTTATCTTCGTTATTATACATGAAAGAAACACGTTCGATTAAAATAATTTAAATTTCATTATTGAGAAAAATATCGAATACGAGTAATACGGAATGAAAAAAAAAAAGAAAAGAAAAGAAAAGAAAAAATTCAATGTCACGATAAAAATTCCTCTCGCGCAAGGTTACAGCAGGGTCGTAAATCAAATTGGCGGATTGTCACGGGCGAAAATATCGGGCGCCGCGCCGCCTCGAAATCCATGACGAGCGTGGCAATTCACGGAAGACAGTTCAGACCGTGAAATTTCAACCGTCGTCACCGTCATTTTCGAAAAACCGAAATGTTGGTGGTCCGTGGTGGTCCGTGGCGTTCTCGAAAAGTTTCCGCCACCGTCGAATCGAACGGTTCGGGAGGATGGGTTCGAATGTTACTCGAATGTGTAGCGAAGTTCGGCTGCACAGCTGCCGGTCCGCCAAACCGCGTAGGTAATATGTAATTCTGCACCAAAAAAAGAAAGAAATCAAGAAAAAAAGAGAAAAAACGAAACGAGATTGTTTAAAACGAAGTACAATATTCAATCCCTCCCCACCTTCGCGCTCCTTCGATTTATTCATTTACGCCTTCGCGAGTTCAGAGTTCAAAGATAGTTATTTACGCTGTTTTAAAATTTAAAACTGGAAAAAGAGAGGGAGAGAGAGAGAGAGAGAGAGAATCGATGTTCTATTTTCTTCAGCCTCGAAAAGTTCATTCATAATTCGCGTTCAATGATCAAACGAGATGCGACATTGAAACGAGTGCCCTGCTCCCGATTGGATTCATTTTTCATAAACATCTTTCGAGCGTTACGTAAATTTTCGTGTATATTATCAAGGATAGGGAGTAATAATGGATATTCCTCGAGAGGAGGAGATCCAGTTTTTCGATTATTTCGAGAATTTCTTTGACGTTCAATTAAGATTTCAATCGAAACGTTAAAACGTCCGCATTCGTTCGAGGAAAATTATTCTTTATTCGTTGCGCAGTTAAGTAGAAATAATCGTGGAGCTTTGAAGAAAAACGTGATCCAAAGTTGCGCTCAAAATTTCGAACGATCCTCGACTACGAATGAGCTCGATGACAGATTGGAAAGTTTCTTTGGAAATTCTGGTCGAAGAAAAAATTCTCAATAGAAAGAGGAAAAAAGAAACTCCTCCTCGCCATTCCATGCTAAACTACTTTACTCAAATTCTACTTTCCTACTTTTCTCCTATTCCGTTTAATGTCCAAAACGTGTGCACGCATTTGAATTTTATCGTGGAGAAACGCGGCCAAGTTGTTGTTCAATCTGAAGATGAGAAATCGCGCGAGGTTGGTACGCGAGATTAACCTTCGGTGGTTACAAATTTCGTTTGCGCCCATAATAAATTTTTCTGCTTATGCCGGCCGCAATTTTCTGGGTCACAATTTTCGAAAACATCGCCTGTCACGCCTACCGGGGAAAATTCGTAATTGCGAACAACTATTACGCGGCCCTCCCCCTTTATAAAGCGACCGTTCATAAATCTAATCCGGTTGAAAATGAGTTAAATATTAACGGGCGCGGGAGAAAGTGGCTGTATTTGTCAAACGGTCACGCGAAAAGCATAAACCTTTCCTTACGGTTTCCCGCGACGTTCATAATTCAATTCTTAATTGAACAGCTTTCTCGAAACAGGATCCATCATCGAATTTATCAAATCTTAAACGCTTGAATTATTTCTGATATTACTATTGAAATTGACGAGATTTTATATACGAATTCAATGAAACGATTGTTTCACTTTTGCAAATAAAAAACTATAATAATAATCTCGAGAGAATTATTATTTACTCTTATTTACTCTTATTCTTTTTCCTTTTTTTTATCGTTAGCGAAAATAACTTAAACGTATATATATATAATACTTATTCATTATTGATATATATTTAAACAAACTGCAACTTTTTCAACCCTCCTTCTTTCTAAAAATAATAACGAATTTTTTATAACACGGAAAAATATTCTCAACCTCATCGCCTGCCCTCTCACCCGAGTGGATTAAACCAAAAAGGATCGATAATAATTCTCCAAACAAGCTCTCTTCGCTCCTCTTACTCGCCCCGATCTGGACGTCACGATCTCCTCTTCCACCTGCTTCCTCCCACGCCTGCTGGCCCGCTCACAGTTTTATTCCCATCCAAATACGAATCAACGATCGAATTCAACGAACGAGGGATCTGATTCCACGTGATTAACGTTTAATTATAATTACGGATCATTGACGCCGATAAACTGGCTCACTGGATCCTCCATTACCGTCGTCGGTGATCACACGCACGCTACCTCTACGCCACCTGGTATTCGCGCTGGAAAAATCCTTCTGGAATTAAGGAAAAAGGAAAAACGTCCAAGGTGAATCGCCGTTTCCGGCGAAACGAGAAAATTTCGATTAAACCGTGCAAATTTCGATTCGCGCGGGCGCAAAAAAAAAAAAAAAAGGAAAAGAAAAAGGGAAAAAAAATTTTAAAATTTCCTTCCCCCCCCGCGCATTTTTTTTTTTTTTTTTTTTCGGTTTCCAAATGGTTCGTTTAATTTCAATTCGCGCTCGCGCATAGGGCGCGTGTTGAATTTTACGGCGAGCGAAAGTGATTTAAATGCGATACGTTTCTCTCGATGGAGGGGGAGGGGGAGGGATGTTACAAGAGAGAATTTGTTCAACGATCGGATTTAATTATTTTTCTATCCTACTCGAGCTCGTGCAAAAATTTTTTTTCGACGGTATTTAATCTGTCGGGAATATGAAGGGAGGGTTGTAACTTGGGCGTAGGGATGCATATGTCGTAGGATGCAGCTGTTTCTTTTGTTGTCTGGGGATAGAAACGCGAGAGTCTGTGTACAAATAAAATTGTGTTTACGTTGCACCTGTGTTTTATGAAGAGATCGATTCCATTGCGTTAATCTTGAATCTCTTCTTCCTAAAATGTTTATTATTCGAATTTATATAATCTGATTTAAATTAATAATTGAGATTTTAACGATCTTAGGTAGCCTGTTTCTTTTCAATTTGTCTGAATTTGCTGAAACAGCAATAATCTTTGCTACTAATTAGAAACATTTTCCAAAAACTTTTAGTAAAAAGTTTACACGTTGAAATTTATTGGATATTAAAAATTTCCTTTCAAGATTTTCGCTTAAAAATTCGCAGAAAATTAATTTAACGTATCGATAAAACTTCCAATGCATTCGTGATCCACTTTTTGAGAAGCCCAATTCTAAACATCAAAAATAAAAAAATACAAACCTAATAAAGAGGATAAATATCATCTCGTTTTACACCTTCATCTCATTTCATCCAATGCAAATTTAAATTATTTAAATTTATTAAATAAAAGCGAAATTTTTGTATACCAATTTTTACACTTGTTTCGCCGCTCTCAGAATTCGTTCCTCAACGGTATTCTACGAAATATGCATAATACAGTTACGTCTATAACACAGAGATGACATCTGTGCCAGCTCTGATATCGTTCCCAACAGCAAAAGTCAGTGCTTCGTACGATACATTCAACCACTTTCCTCCAGAATTAAGAATAGCCACTAGAAAAATTATCGAAAGAGGGAAATAACATTTTCGATGGCGTTTCATAAAGGATTTAATTCGTCGTTCGCGATAAAATGATAAAATTCCATATAAATTTCTCGGATCGGGCATATTCATTCCACGATTTCGACGAAATCATTTTTCCCCGAGAGGGGAATACAAATTTTTCAAATGTAACAATTTCGACTTGGGCTATAGGGGGAATAAAGGGGCGATGATCAAGCGGCTCGGTGGAAGAGGGACGAGGATGGATTGGAAGGATACATCACGGGACAAAATGGAGGCCGTTGGCTGTGCAGAGGCATCGATAACGGTAAAGACGGAATTATTCCTTGGGCTGGATGAGGACGTGCGTACAAATTGGAATCGTACGTCGTGTTTGTCTCGTCGAATCTGTTTCTCTACAAAAATTCAATGATACGTTGGAAATGTATCCTGTTGCACTTCCTTTGCACTTCCTTTCGATTGAGATTTATTTTTATCCTGGAGAGATGGAACAATTTTTAATCGATTTAAATTCATCAATTTTATTTTTTTAATTTTATGAATTTTAAAAGCGAGCGAAAAGAAAATTTTTTTTTTTTTTAATTTTAATATTTGGTCAGTGTTGCGATAACGATATGCATTCTTATGTGCATTTCCATATGGAAAATATCGTTGTATTTCTATATTATTATATTATTATGTATAGGTATATTGCTAAATTATTATTCATGTCGCTATATTAACGTAACCATTAACTAAATTATGTCTTTATACGGTCAATGAGTTCATATTCGGCCGTGGTTTTGTTAAATTGCATCACATTTATTCATGTTTAATGTAATTACTTTGTGTAATGTTATTCTATTACACGTATAATATCGTCGCTCCAAAGCTATATTTATTAAACTTTAAAATATAAATCTCTTTTTTATGGAGAAATGAAAATAAATATCAGAAAATATATATATATATATATATACATGTAAAAATACGTTCCATCAAATTTCTAAACAAACAAAATCGGCAAACTATATTTTCAGAAGAAACCAAAAAACGGAATTGTTTTTGGTTTCTTTTAATTGTTCAATAAACAACGTACGTGTTCCCCGTTCGATCATTCATCTATTCCCAAACTATCGAATCGATAAAAATATAAAGATAGAAATAGAACTATCAATTCTTTTACCTTAACTATCTATCTGCACGTTGATCGAAATGGACGATCAAAATAACACGATTTTGACGAGAACACTGTCGAAACTAATCGTCCTCGAAAACTATTCCATATATATAATGTGTCTCTGTACACAGTGTGAGTCTAAAGTGGCTACACTTTACAAGAATTATATATATTTTTCATTATTAATCAGATATTAAAAAAAAATATATACAATAAAAATTATTTTTATTTACTTCATTTCACTCATTTTTAGATATATATTCATTTTTCGTTTTCGAACGACGAAGAATATAAAAAGAAATTAACAAATGGGGTGCAAAATTCTTAATTCTAAACATCGAGCCATCGAATCCTGTTTGCCATCAACAGAGTTAACATGTTTATTCAAGACTATTATTGTTTCTATTAAATGAACAAGAAAGGAAGGAAGAAGCAAAAGAAATCGAAATATCGAATTATAGAATAAACGTGAACAAAAAGATGGCCGAAGGAGAAGATTCGAAGATATGAATACGTATATCATGGCGGCGAGACAGAAATGACGGAAGTTGTTCTTTAGCGGGACGATATTTCAAACACGTTCACGAGCTTGGAAAATTGAAAAAGGGTTTGGATCTTTGGCATGTCACTGGATAGATTTATTCCAAACGATCAGGGGGGATTACCGTTTGCCATATAGGGTGACTCCTAGAGAAGAGATGGATCCTACATAAGGGATGAGATAAATTGTAAAACCTGATACATGGTTTGATGTTAGAAAACGAAGAAACTGATTTTTCTTTCTAAACATTGTTAATTCCTTTTCTAAAGTATTACATATTTACTTAATCCTAATAATTTGAGTATAAATCCGGATAACTATTTTTAACAAAGTGAAATTAAAAATTAAAAATTTGTTATATTCACCTCGAAAATTATTGAGAATTTTATTATTAGAAAATGATTTACACTTTTGTCTATTCGCATAGAGAATAATATATTATAAATATTTAATAAGAAAATTCTTCTCTTTGTTGATTAATTGTAAGATTCGATTGTAGAAAAAAGAAAATATATATATATATATATTTTATTTCTCTCAGAATTGGCTAAATTTGAAATTTGATAGTGGAAACGGAGAGGGGGGAAAAGAGGAAAGAGCGGAAAAGGAGATGGGTCTCTCTGCGAGGCTCTTGTGAAGATGCAACAAACGAGAGGATAGAGGAGCAGAGTGGTTCGAGGTGGAAAGCCTCGTAAATCTTAAGCGAAATCTAAGATCGGTGATCCCCGCTTATGGGTTTACACCTATAGGCGTGGCGGAAGGGGAGGAACTTTTGTGCACTTGTTCGCGAAAGGAAGGCAAAAAGGACACGCGGCCGTTTGATGGATCAGCCCGTGGATCTCGAAACGAGTACGACTTGTATGGAATAAAACGTTTGATACGGAGACTCGATGGTGTATGTGATATTTCCCTCTCTCTCTCTTTCTCTTTCTTTTTTAGTGAGATTGATAAAGTTCGATACGATAAGAGATTTGTGGTAAAAGATTTATACGGTTAGAAAAATATCGAAGGAATTTTGACAATGCGAAACAAATTTTTCTTGAAGAAATTCATTTTATCTCGATCTGTAATATTATAACTCATATAGTGTAATTTATTGAGAAATGTAAGTTCTGAACAAAAATAAAACAATGGATATCTCAAAATATTTCGTTAAAAATTTCTTTAAATATCTTTCATCTAGAATTCGTTTCTATTCGAGCGTCAAGATTTTCGAAATATCGATGACAATTCGATCACGTTTCTACTTCCACGATTTAAAATAAACTCGCCCGTTTATCCATTCCACGAAAACACACTCTCGACTCGGATAACGGAACGTACACGAATCTCTCATTCTTATCTTAACAAACGATTCCAATCCGACGTTTTCTTTCGTTCGAGACGACAAACGATTGAAATTGAGGACGTGGCCGAGATTCGTCGAGATTTACCTAATTACAGGCTCGCGCGATAAGCTGAAATTAATCGATTCTCCGTGCGGGTGGAAGAAATTACGAAATCACGAGGCAGGGGAAGCTGTTTCTACGATGGTGTACGAATTTTTCACGATATTAATTCCTCCCGATTCCCGAAGGGACGTGCCGATCCCCGGATGGGAATGGAAACCAGCCTCGGAATGAAAGGATCGTTAATACGAATCGACTCGGCTCGACTCTGCCCATTGTGTTCGAGCCACGGAACGGGTAAATGGATTTATAGAAATTAAGGTTTAAGGAGAGACTCGACACACTCGATGTACTCTCCTTTTCTTTCTTTGTTGAGCGAACGATATTGTATTATCAGATCACTGAAAATGAGATGAATTGTCAATGAGAATCTTTTGTATCTGATTTGTTAATAAATTCTGAGAAATGTATGTTTGGTATGTAGAAAATATTTAAATGAGAATAAAAATAAAAAATTCGAAGGTTTCAGGCAAATAATCACAAGATGGTTTATAATAATGATGAAGATTGTTATTCATTCAACTCTTTGTTTTACATTTATATATTTAAAAATTTGAATTTTAATTAAACATTTATCGATCCTTCTGATAATATATCCCGAGAGAAGTCCGTCTGGTACGTAGACAATATTTAAATGAGAATAAAAATAAAAAATTCGAAGGTTTCAGGCAAATAATCACAA
Source organism: Apis dorsata (assembly GCF_000469605.1). Taxonomy (NCBI): domain Eukaryota; kingdom Metazoa; phylum Arthropoda; class Insecta; order Hymenoptera; family Apidae; genus Apis; species Apis dorsata. The sequence goes on along the minus strand of NW_006263630.1, from coordinate 725,283 downwards.
GATGGTTTATAATAATGATGAAGATTGTTATTCATTCAACTCTTTGTTTTACATTTATATATTTACCAATTTGAATTTTAATTAAACATTTATCGATCCTTCTGATAATATATCCCGAGAGAAGTACGTTTGGTACGTAGAAAATATTTAAATGAGAATAAAAATAAAAAATTCGAAGGTTTCAGGCAAATAATCACAAGATGGTTTACAATAAAATGATGAAAATTACTTTTTGATGATTCTTTGCTTTACATTTATATATTTACCAATTTGAATTTTAATCAAACTATCTCAGACTCCAAAAAACTCCTTGAACCATATTTTAACGATCGCTGATGGAAATCTCTCAAAAAGAAAAAGAAGAATTCTTTAATAAACTCATTCGACCTCATTATGATCACATCGCAAACGTACGTAGTTTTAAAACGAAGAAATCTAAAATCAATACTTATCACTGCAAGTAATAACGAACGTTCACAGTCGGTATATCGCTTTCCTCATCCGTGACGCGATTCAACAATGATCCCCCACGAGGAGAAGAAGCCTTGAAATCCCTTCGATCTCGATAATCCGTGTCGCGATTAGCGCGAGGGGGCGCGGTTCTGGAGAGAAATAGGATGATAAAGAGCGATGGTAGAGTAATGTAATTTATACATCGTCGTCGAGGCTGGATGAATTATTGGCGGGCCAGAAATGGTTTAAAATCTATCGGTAACCACGTTAAATCAACGTTCGGGGCAACGGGTTATTGTTTAATAGCCGTTCGAGGTACTCGGCTGGAACGGTTTCGACTTATCGATAATTTACACACAGCGAATTCGTTCGTTCTAATCCGGCAATCGAACCGCGTCGTGGCTCAAGGCAACGTAATAATTTTCCGCGATATAAATCTGAAGCTGCCTTCTGAATAAATATATATGTGTATACATATGTATATTAGATCGGTGTATTTATGAAATTGCACAAATGACTCAACGAATATGCAGAAAATCTCTCGTGCAGAATTTGATAACTGAACGTATTTTAACACTTGAAGTAATATTCGCGTATGACTTAACCGTAGCATAAATTGCAGTTGAAAATTAGTTAAGTGAACTTTGTTCGTATTTTTCCTGGCAAATTTTAAATCGTTATTTATCTTATGTTAATCGCTCGATAATGGAATAATTTATCATTGAAGGTATTGAATCGTCTCTGAAATCAAGCGTTACGATTATTGGCAATTATTCCATTTCAAGCATTTAATCGACGTGAATACGAGATAGTTGGAAAAATATTCTCAGATTCTATGTTATAAGGATATATATCGAAAGTTACGAAAGAATGTTCCAACTTGAAAAATCTTGCCTTAAAATTTAATTTAGCGACGATGAAAATCAAAAAGTGTTATTCAATTACGCCGAGAAAAATCTCGAAGCTTTGCATACGAATCGGTCGAAAACGAAATAACAAAAATATTCCAAACTCTTTGTAAAACGAACGAAATGAAATTTGCGAAAAAATAGTTTTCCCAAATTAAATAACTTCCTCTATTTTTCGCGCTGGGAAACGCATTGCTCAAAGTCGTCCCTTCAAGGCGAACAATTAAAAAATAAAATATAATAATTAACTCAATTTATCCGTGTCCCTTATCGCCGCACTTTTTTTCTTTTTTTTTTTATTATACACGTCGCATCTACATCTCTACCTTTCTTTAATTAAAAAGCACAAGCATGTCGCGGCAAAGCCCAGCCAAGAGAAGCTGCACAAGTTTAAACAACTCGTCAAAGGCTTGTTAAAGAAACGCAATCGTAGTACGTCTACAAAGCGTGCTAGTATTCGGCCAATAAAAAGGAAACTGGAAGAAATACAAAGAAGGGTGTAGAAGGGAAAAAGAGTGGATAAATACAGCGTTCTACCTTCTGAAAAATTGCGAGCATCCCTCGAG